>NC_136067.1:205088490-205258490 GCF_964261635.1 Lissotriton helveticus
AAGTAGTAATTGAACTGGAGTCAGGAGAATAAAATAAGGGAAATATATAAAACAATGAAGTAAAACAATAGAAAGAAAATAAAAGAAAAGAAAAGGCCTGTTTTTCTCTATGGTGCGCTTCACTACCTCATTTATGAGGACATGTGTCACTTTTACACCGCCGGTGCGTCACTTTCAGGACGCCGTTGTGTTAAAATCTTGAACCTGCCTCACAGCAGGCCTAAGACTGACGCAGGCCCTTTCACATGGGGCTGGCCCCATGTGAAAAGATGCATTTCTTGAAAAAAAAAATGTACTATAATTTTTTACAGTGTTTTTCACTGTGTTGCGCTACAGGGCTTCATTTATGAGGCCATGTGTCACTTTTACACCGCCGGTGCGTCACTTTTTGTGACGCACCTTGTTGAGTCATATTTACAAATTGATGCATTTAGGTAGATGCGTCACTTTGTAAACCCTTGCGCCACATTATACCTGCACCAGGTATAATATATGCAAAGGGGGCGTATTGACACAAAGATGGGTCGTACAAGTGACGCAGTAACAACTAAGAGATTTCACTGCGTCACTTTCAGGACGCCGTTGTGTTAAAATCTTGCACCTGCCTCACAGCAGGCCTAAGACTGACGCAGGCCCTTTCACATGGGGCTGGCCCCATGTGAAAAGATGCATTTCTTGAAAAAAAAAATGTACTATAATTTTTTACAGTGTTTTTCACTGTGTTGGATATATTGCTGGAAATTATTTGAGGGTAATAGAAAAAGACTGAGAAAAGTGGAGTGAATAAATTAGAAGACAGAGGATTTGAGAAAAGAAGTTATTGAATTGGAGTAAGAAGAGTAAGAAAAAGGAAAGAATGAAAGAGCAAAGGATGGGAAGAGAGAGGAAGGTAGGTAAAAGAGAAGGTATCAAAAAAGGTGAATGTGTGACTATAACTAAGTTATAGGGGGTGATCTCGACAGAAGACGAGTGAGAGACTAAAGAGATGGACAGAATGAGGCTAACAGAGAGAGAATGAGGTAAGGGGAGTGTAGAACTAAGAGGACAGAGGGAGTAAGAGAAGGAATTATTGAAGTGGAGTAAGGACAGTAAAGGAAGGGAAAAAAATAAAACAGAGAAGAGAAGACAGAGGAAAGAAAGTAAAAGAGTACACCTGAAAAAAAGTGAGAGTAAGAGAAGAGTGTAAAAAAAGAGAGTAAATGTAGGGATTTGGAATAAGTGAGGCAAGCGCTATAAGGAAACACAGGTGTGGGAATATCAAAGAAGAGTAGTGAGGTTATGGAAAATAGTATAGAGAAAATAAATATTCTACATCAAACTTACCTTATAAGTAATATCAACTTAGTTTTATATTTTCATTTAAATTTATATCTGTGAAAGACAAAACAAAATAAGTTACAATATTTATAATTTATATTTTACAATACAAGAGACAAAGTAGGAGATTAACAAGGGTAAGTGAGGGTGAGTGAAGGGCAGGGAGGTTGATGAAAAAGGAAAAATAAAGAGAGGATAAAAGCAAGTAAGCTTGAGACAAACGAAGTGAAGGAGTGAGAATATAGAGCTAGTAAAGGAAAGAGTGACACAAAGGAACTGAGTAAGAGAGCAAAGCAAGGTAAGGAAGGGAGTGTGGGTCATTTTTAGGGAGTAAGCATGACGGAAGAGGAGTAATAGATTGAGAGAATCCAGAGACTGAAGCTAAGAGACAGGCTGTGAGGGAAAGGGAGTGAGGATGTGAGAGGATATAGGAAGTGAGAAAAGAAGTGAGTGAAGTGTAATAAGGTGAATGAGAGAAGGAGCATTATTGAGGGAATAAAGAAAAGAAACAAAGGGAAGAGGAGTGAAGTAGAGTGACTGACAGCTGGAAATTGGTGGATGGGAGAGAGGTAATGAGCCGTGAAGGAGTGGTTAATGAGAATAAGTGTGGAAAATTGAATAAGGGAAGGGAGGTGAGGGAGAATCAAAAAAGGCCAGTGAGGTTGAGTTAAAAAGAGTGATAGAGGGTGGAAATAGGTAAGTGAGCATAAGAGAATGGAAAAATAATATATATTTATTAATAGAAAATAAAAAATAATTTCAACAACATGTTAAATGGTTTATTTTTGCTTTTCTCAGAATATATTGAATTTCACTTAAAACAGTGACTTCAAAAGTACTCATCATATAACAGCGGGCAAAAAAACACAATCAAAATGATTGTGTTTAAAAAAACATTGAATAATTACTTAAATAATGTACATTTTTTAAAACCATATCTATACTCACTTTTGATCCATCCACTTTTCCACGAGGCCAAATAGTGTATGGAAAGTCCTTTTTTATGGAAATTAGTCCACTGTTTTCATAATGTCTCATTTACCCGACTTTCTGAAAGAAAAGCTCTAACATCTTTCACGTTATGAAACAAGAGTTTTACTTCCATCTCTAGCTTACATTTAATAAATAATTCCTATAATACTCACAGCACACTTTATATAATAAACATATACTATCTCTATGAGAACTACATGTTTTTTATTACTTTAATCACTCTCATTCAGAAAGTAATTTTGAAGAGCAAACTAAGTTATATTAACTGCTGCAATCTTCATAGGCCAATTACTTTCCCTAAAATTTTGGTTGTAAGAACACCAGGTAAGAATTTAGTAAGTCAGAAGGCAAACGTCGTTTGAAAGTCAATTGAGTATCATTACAGAGCTGCCAACCTTTTTCACATTTTAAATAAGCTGTGTAATGTCCTGATGTTGTTGAAGGACCATCATGGTAAATAATTGCTGCAGTTGTAAAGGTTCTTCCTGAAATTGATAATTGAGAAGCCACAACATTTTTAATTAATGTTGTCAATTTAGTCCTATCAGGTCTACATCGTTGGAACATTAAAATAACATACTGTCCATATCTTATTAAAAATAAAGTTGATAGCGTTTCAGATTTACATTGACTACAGACCATGTTTTGATTTGCTGCTCTAACTAGGTTATTAAAAGACACTGATTTGCAGTCTGGTAAAGTCAAATATATACATCTTTCAGTGTGTACTGTAGTACTACTTGAAACAGAGCAATTGTCACAGTCATGTTGCCATTTATAAGAAAGGCCAAAAAGATTTTCTACATCTACTCCTTCATCTTGTAAAACAACAAGCATATACATTAGAAATTCCTGACAATCTTGCTGAATATTCTGTGAAAATTGATTTAGACCAGAACATATGTCTAAAACCTTTCGAATTTCAGAAACACTTTGTATTTTTGTTCTATCACTGCTACATTTCCCAAACACAGAATTTAATAAACAACAAAGTGTTTGATCACGATTTTCAGCAATCTGTTCTTTTACAGTTTGGAGAAAGAAAACAACATTAACCACTACATTAGCATAGCAGTTGACACCAGAACTATTTTCAAACTGAAATCCAACAACATTTTTAACTGAATCCATTTCCTTTCTGCTTACAATTACTGCTTTGTCTACTTTTTTTCTTTTTGCTACAACTTCACTTCAATTTTTCTCATTTCTTCTTTTTCGGCCTACCACACGCTTTTCAAACAGAGGATATTGAGGTAAATTTGGAGCATACTCTCTTCTTAACCTATTATATTCTTTTACACAATTTAGATCTGCATTAATCTTTGTCTCATCAAAATCAATCAAGTACAATCCAGATAAAGTTCTGACTCGAGATAAAGCAACATATGCCATGCCCTCCTTGAACACAGAATTTCCAATATTCACCAAAGCAGTATCAACACTTAAACCTTGAGATTTATGAATAGTTACTGCATATGCTAAAGAAACAGGAAACTGTTTTCTGCGGACATATAAATCTTTCACTAGCAAAAAGCGAGCAGAACAACGACTGATTTGTTGTACTTCTTCAATATAATCAAATTGAATTTTTATAATTTCAATTCCATCTCTATTTCGGTAATTCACACAATCCACAACCTGACCCATTGCTCCATTTACTAAACCTCTTTCCACATGTAAATTACGTCGTAAAATTATACGACAATTTAAAGATGCATACAGAGTCTTTTCCATACCAGCAGTTTTGGATATTGTCTTCTCTAAAGAATCCAATTTTGTTTTCAACTTTTCTGACAAAATAATAGTGGCTCCTTCATGTTCTATTTTATCAATAGCTTCCAGTTTCACAATCTCTTGATTTTCCAACTTTAACATTTTGGTGTTGAAGATTGAACATTCTTGCAGAGTTGGCATCAAGCATATGACAGATTTGTTTTCAGGAATTTTCTTAAAAATATTCTCTGGGAGAATATTTTCCTTTGGAAACAAATTTGAAATTAATCGTGCATGTAAAGCTTCTTTGCCATGCTCAGTTAGTTTTCCAATTCTTACATTTTGTAGAATATTTTTATAATCTTCATCCTTTGCCTGTCGCATATTTTGAAGCAGTTCTGCATATTTGAAATTTAGCCATATGTTAACATTTCCAATGCTTCCTAAGCACTTCCTGGTATCTTCATGCGTAAGCATTTTAAACACTGGCTGTCCTTTCACTGGAGTTAGTTGCAGTAAATCTCCAAAAACAATTATGTGTTTGCCTCCAAATAACACATCATAGTCTGTTTTAAGAGTTTCTTGCATTCTTAAATGCACAAAAGCAAGCATTACATTTGATACCATGCTTACTTCATCAATGATAAGAAGTTTCATTTTCTTTAGTACTCTTGAAACTTCACAACAAGCTTCTACAGATAGCTTGTGGTATTGTAATTTGTTATCATGCTCCACTGGCAGCATCAATAAGCGGTGTAAAGTAATTCCTTTAATGTTGTGTGCTGCCAACCCAGTTGGAGCAGTAACAACACAAGAGAGCGATGATTCCGTTGTTTTCTGCAAATATGTTGCAATCACTTTAATCAGGAAACTTTTCCCAGTTCCTGCTTCTCCACTGACATATAGTCGGATAGGCACAAATGATGTACATGAGCACTCTTTTTTCTCATGTTATAAACCATGCTCAATTTGTTGTGTGACTTGGTCATATATTTGTCTCTGCTGAACATTTAGTTCTTTTTCCAAATCTTCTAAATCAACTCCATCCTCCTGAGCTTGTTCCATGGCTCTTTCAACTTCATCCATGGCAGTGGCAGCTTCATTTTGTATAATTGGTCCTCCTAGTGGATCCTGACTCAATGAAGCAGAACTCTGACTGTCTTGAGAACTGTCTCTAGCAATCTCTGCTGCAATTGTAGCTTCTTGCTGTATTTCCTCGTTCAACATTTGCAGATAACTTGAAAAAACAGGACATTCTATTGTATCTTTGGTTGCATTGAACGAATCTTCATAAGTAAGAAAATCTCCAAGTAGTTCCTCTTCTCTACGCCAAGGTTTAAAGAGTTGTAAAAGTGCTAAGTAATAAAATTCTCTTTTTTCTGGAGAATCACAACTCAATTTTCGATGATTAATCAAATGGCCTTTTCTTTGTTTTACTAAACAGCCTTCACATCCAATTACAACATATACACCTTTATTGATGTCTTCTGTGACGTTCCTTTTAAAAATGTAGGTTTGCAGAACTTCATAGAGACAAGCGTTCATAACGTGAGTACTTCTATTTGGATAGTATGTATCCAACATGTTTGTCTTCAAAATATCTGTACTGTCTGGTTCTTTCTCCACCAAATACTCAATTTCTTGTACAGATTTTAAAACTCAGTTTCGTGTTGCAGCAAGACCTAGACTCACCCAAATAATGGTTCCAGATTTGGCATATAGACTTGCTGATGACAACCGATCAGAACATTCATACGCTCCAATTTCTCGATGCGAGAACATCTTTAGACTGTAACTGTATAATTTCTTGCTTAGACTCTTTTCATGTGAAATTTCTTCCCACATTTCCTTCAGTTCCGTCTTTTCTGATTTTGTGATGTAAGACGTCACATATCGAGCCACAGCAATAGAGTTGTCAGCCACATATTGAATATCCATGTTAGCATTCAGCATAGATAAAATGACTGGGTTGTAGTCATTTATGAATTTGGATTCCTCATTTCTTCTTAGGTTGTATGTATTTTTAGGTGATTTTCTTGTCACAGTATGTCGCAGAGAAGACATCAAATTGTTGACTCTTCCTTTCGATGTTACTGGACGTGGAAATGCAAAATTACATTTCGTGTAGAAATTGTCTTTGGATTTGTATTTTCGACGACAGTATTTCCCACAACGACGGCTTTGAAAGCGTAAAACTTGCTGTCTTAAATTGTTTTCGTCTGTACTTTTCGGAACAGCATATTTAGAATACTGCTCAATGAAACTCATCACTTTCTCATCTGAATCTGTTCCAAATTTAGGTGCATCTTTAATCCATAGCAGCATATGTATACGAGGAGCACCTCTTGCTTGATACTCCTTTCTCTAAAAGAAATCCAACACCTCTCCAAGCGGAGGTTTTTTTTTGTTTGTAATAAAAGACATCATAGCTTCAACCTATGATTGAAATACCTGCATACATTAACTGGATCCAAAGAGCACAGTTCTCCAGGTGTCTTGAATTCAATATTTTCAATGTTTTTATTTGACTCTCGTAGAAATTCAAGTAAGTCTTCCCAAGCATGCTCAGCACAGCTAAGAGTGAGGAACCATGTAGGAGTTCCTAAGTTTCTTAGCATACATTTCAATTCCCCATGACGACGGTACCAATACTCGTTAGTACCACGCTGACATGCCATGAGATTAATTAGCTGAGATTCCAAAACACTGTCTTTCAGTTTCACTTTATCCATAAAATCCCTTGCCGAAACATTGTGTAGATGTGCTCCCCTTTTCAGTATATGGTTTACTGTATAGGAAAGTCCAGACAAGTCACTCTCAAACAGTAGATGGAACAAATATGGAATGCATTGACAAAAACTTGGATCTTCTGCATATAATCTTGAAGTCCGGTATTCAGATGCAGGAATTTGAACAGGTCGGTCGTCATATCGTCCACCTTCACCTGTTGGAAATAACCGTGGAAAACAACGAGCTTCTAAACTTTCTTCCCATCCACTAATGGGACTTCCTTCGGCTTTTTTCATCTGAAACAAGTCAATAGCATTCCCCATTACTTCTTTGGAATGCAATGGATGAACACTATAATGTTTGTAAATTTCTTCACTTCTAGAGACATCAACTTTTTCTATTTGTCCAGCAGAGACATCAGTGTCGTCTTGTACAGTTGTTTCCTCATCTCCCACATACACATTTTTATAGTACTGATTATTTTTTACCAGATACAACATTGCCTTCTTGACTTTCCTAACATCCACTAATTCTTGCCAGATTTTCTTACTTTTTGTCGGAACACCATTAACTAGAATAACCAGAGGTTCCTCTTCTACTTTTTCAACACCAATGGTATCAATATTTTTCTTAAAATCTAGAGGCAAATAAACAACTCTTCCCTTTAATCCTCTCTGTAAATCTGAAGGAGGCAATTTCCCTGTCTTAGGCTCCATGCGAACAATAGCCTGAAAAGGATGCACACATTAAATCAGAATAGACTCATAGGTATTTAAATCCATCAAATCAGAAGGAATGTCTACCAACTCCAGATTATTATGAACAGCTCTAGCAGGCATTCTGTTTTCATTTAATTTATTATAGCAATATGTACAAATACGTTGATCAGAGCCGAAATCAAAACAATTTTCAACCAACAAATAAGTTGCAAAATCCTTCCACTCATTATTATTTATCTTTTCGCTTTTTACATGTAAATCAACTAATCTAGTCTGATGCCTATAATGAGTCCGTCGACAACAAACACATGGAAAATTAGGCCTTTCACTTGAATTGACCTTAAACTTTATAATTTCATTTTCAAAATTTTCTGTACTTAAAATCTCTACATTCTCTTCTACATTACCTTCCATTACTGTATCAACTTCTGTACTAACCTCTTTTTCACCAAAGTAACACAACTCAATTTCATCACAAATGTTTTTGACATCTAATTCAGTTCCATGCAAAAGAGCACTGTTTAACTGTTTTAGTTTTAGTGCTGGACTTTTTGCATAGTACAACCTTCTCACTAATTTCCTCACGTTATTATGATGCACTGCTAACATCCTAAAATGGTGAAAAACACTCTGACATACTTTTCTTGAAAGACAAGCCAGTGAATGCTCTTGCAAACCTGTTTTTTCTCTCACGCTACAAGGATCTAACTCTTGTAAAATGTTCATTTTTTGTTTCACAGTTTTCTTAGTATATGTCCGTAAGAAAGTGCGAAACAAATCAATTGATTCCTGTCGGACACTACAAATACTACTACAATTCCATGTATACACTGGAGCTTTAAGACATCTCCCTAAAACTTCATCAGCTAACACCTCTTCTGTATTTCTAGGCACAATCTCTTCTTTTTCAACCGGACAACCGTCCTTCACCTCATATGCTCGACCACTGGTGTCAACTGCATGCACCAAATCATTATCCTGAAAGTAACTTTCTTCATTAAAAAATGGCTCAGAACTTGAACTATGCTTCCATTCTCCAGAAAAAACATCACAAAAATTAGTTCTATTAATTACTCTCCTCCACTTACTTTTTGATTTAAACACATTGATTATCGTATCAAGTGTACGAATTCTATTCATTACTAAACAAAACAATTTATTTTTCACTTTAAATGCTTCATCCACGATCTTAACTATGTTTTTTTTTTCTTGTAAAAATCTGTCTTTTTTTATACCTTTTTATATTTTTTAATAAATTGGAAATAATCCTGTTGTAAAACATTCGTCTACGAATGTCAGAAAATTGTTTGCTTCTTCTATTGCTATTCAAAATATTGTCTCCTTGTACACGTCTAACATTTTTAGAAGGATATCCTGTCTTTTTTTAATTTACAGGTGTTTCATTTTTCTTAGGTAAACAACTTTTTTTTGCTTCACATTTCAATAACTTCCTGAGAAAATTTTTACTTTGCTTACCAGGAGCGTTTTTCTTTTTCTCAGAAGATTTTATTTTGGTTGGTTCTTGATTTTCTTTTTCCTTAGAACTTAATTTTCTCTTATACATTTTTTGCTCTCCTTGTTTTAGAAGGCATCTTTCTCTTTGTTTGTATAGATGATTATAATCTGTGGAAAACAAAAAATAACATATTATAGACCACTACAAACATATTACATAGCAATTACAATAAATAAACAATATAAACACTAGTATACAACAAAAGGCTCATTTACATTACATGTGCTTTGCTTTGTGTCAAAAACGATTTACTAATTAATGTTATATCTTGTTTATATATAGGTGGTCTGTTTTTGGCCTGTAGATACAGAGAAATAATTAGTGCAGAGACACACATACTGCTTGCAGAGACAGAGATGGTAGATTACATGTAACATCGTGCACATGTGCCTAAGATCACACCAAATCTATTGTATTTTCAATGCTTGTTTACTTTAGTTCCATCAAGAAGGCATTAAGATTTGTCACACATTTGCCATATATTCAGAATGTTAGCACTCTAGTTGCTCATTATATCAAGCTTCACTCACAGTGTGATTTTAGACAGATTAATAGGATTTTAGTTATAATGTACAATGTCTATCCCTGCCGACAGTATATGTGACTCTGTCTAACATCACAATAATGGGTGAATCAAGCTTCAGTCACAGTGTGATCTTAGGCACATAATCAGAATGTTAGATATAATGTACCATGTCTGTCTCTGCCAACAGTATGTGTGACTCTGCTTAAGATCACAGTGATGGGTGAATCAAGCTTCAGTCACAGTGTGATCTTAGGCACATCATCAGAATATTAGATATAATGTACCGTGTCTGTCTCTGCAATAAGTATGTGTGTCTCTGTTCATATTATTTCACTGTCTCTACTGGCCAAAAACAGGCCACCTATATATATATGCACCACATAACATTAATTGCTCATTACATATAACATCCTGCTAATGTGCCTAAAATAACACTATGACTGAAGCTTCATTCACCCATCACTGTGATGTTAGGCAGATGACCAGAATGTCACATGTAATATACCATGTCTTTAAAAACATGTACTTCCATATTTTTTAGGACATCAAGTAAGCATATTATTCAGCCAGATCCATTTCAAATGAAGCTTGACTCACAATGTCAACTTAAACACATAAGCAGCATATTAGATGTAATTTACCATCTCTGCCTCTGCAAGCAATATATGTGTCTCTGCTCATAATATTTCACTGTCTCTACTGGCCAAAAACCGGCCACCTCTATATAAGCATGTATATATATACCAGACTTTTTACCAGAAAACATTTTCCATACTAAATCGTTTTTAACACAGAGCACAACCCATTTAAATGACCACTACAAAGCAAAGCAGAAATCTAACTCATTAACAAAATTCATTTCCATTATATACATCATACAAAAGCACAATATGCTTCTTAAAAACTCAATATAAATATTTATAAAGTAGACTCTCACAATGTTAACATCTCTCACAGCATTGGTGGGGAGATGCATAAACACAAAACTACGTCAAAGATTGAGCACACATATTGTAAATATGTTTCTCTCTTTTTTGTATATTCTATCTCAATTTATGCCATTTAAAAAAATAATTTCCAAAAATGCATCCTTTCACATGGGGCAAGCCCTAAGTGAAAGGGCCTGCGTCAGTCTTACACCTGCTGTGAGGCAGGCGCAAAATTTTGACACAACAGCGTCCTAAAAGTGACGCAGTGAAATCTCATAGATTTCACTGCGTCACTTCTACGACCCTTCTTTGCGTCAATATGCCCCCTTTGCATACATTGCACCTGACGCACGTATAATGTGGTACAGGGATTTACAAAGTGACGCATATACCTAGATGCGTCACTTTGTAAATATGACTCAACATGGTGCAATTTTTACACCACTGCTATGTCACAAAAAGTGACGCACCAGTGGCGTAAAAGTGACGCATGTCATCATAAATGAGGCCCTCAAGCGCACCACAGGGAAAAACAGTGTAAAAAATTGTAGTAAAAAAATAATTTCCAGCAATGCATCCTTTCACATGGGGCAATCCCATGACCTTACCTTATGTAATGTGAGAGATGTTAACATTGTGAGAGTCTACCTTATAAACACACAGCTATGTCAAAGATTGTGCACACAGCTTGAAAATATACACCCAGACAAGAATATGAAATGCCATGAGAGATCTTATCACTGTGAGAGTTTACCTTATAAACACACACCTATGTCAAAGATTGCTTTGTCTGCCTGCATATTTACAAGCTGCGTGCACAATCTTTGACATAGCTGTGTGCTTATGCATCTCCCCACTATTTCATATGGTTTTCTATCTGCTCTTCTTATCCCTCTCCAGACATTCACTCCTTCTACCCATGTTACAGGTTGCACAATGTGCTTAAACAAAATGAGCATATTTACAACTCCAATGAAACCATTACACAATTTCTAAACCAGCATTGAATCCAAGCATAAAAAACAATTTATAAAGAAGACTACCTTATAAACACACAACTATGTCAAAGATTGCACACGCAGCTTGTAAATATGTCTCTCTTTTTTTGTATATTCTATCTCAATTTATGCCATTTAAAGAAATAATTTCCAAAAATGCATCCTTTCACATGGGGCAAGCCCTAAGTGAAAGAGCCTGCGTCAGTCTTACACCTGCTGTGAGGCAGGTACAACATTTTGACACAACAGCGTCCTAAAGGTGACGCAGTGAAATCTCATAGATTTCACTGCGTCATTTGTACAACCCTTCTTTGCGTCAATACGCCCACTTTGCATACATTACATCTGACGCAGGTATAAGGAGCCACAGAGCTTTACAAAGTGACGCATCTACCTAGATACGTCACTTTGTAAATATAACTCAACAAGGTGCAATTTTTACACCACTGCTGTGTCACAAAAAGTGACGCACCGGCGGCATAAAAGTGACGCATGGCCTCAT
Source organism: Lissotriton helveticus (assembly GCF_964261635.1). Lineage (NCBI taxonomy): Eukaryota > Metazoa > Chordata > Amphibia > Caudata > Salamandridae > Lissotriton > Lissotriton helveticus. The sequence goes on from NC_136067.1 coordinate 205,100,434, forward strand.
AAATGAGGCCCTCAAGCACACCACAGGAAAAAACAGTGTAAAAAATTGTAGAAAAAAAATAATTTCCAGCAATACATACCTTCACATGGGGCAATCCCATGACCTTACCTTATGTAATGTGAGAGATGTTAACATTGTGAGAGTCTACCTTATAAACACACAGCTATGTAAAAGATTGTGCACACAGCTTGAAAATATACACCCAGACAAGAATATGAAATGCCGTGAGAGATCTTATCACTGTAAGAGTCTACCTTATAAACACACACCTATGTCAAAGATTGCTTTGTCTTCCTGCATATTTAAAAGCTGCGTGCACAATCTTTGACATAGCTGTGTGCTTATGCATCTCCCCACTATTTCATATGCTTTTCTATCTGCTCTTCTTATCCCTCTCCAGACATTCACTCCTTCTACCCATGTTACAGGTTGCACAATGTGCTTCAAAAAAATAAGCATATTTACAACTCCAATGAAACCATTACACAATTTCTAAACCAGCATTGAATCCAAGCATAAAAACAATTTATAGAGAAGTCTACCTTATAAACACACAGCTATGTCAAAGATTGTGCACACAGCTTGAAAATATACACCCAGACAAGAATATGAAATGCCGTGAGAGATCTTATCACTGTGAGAGTCTACCTTATAAACACACAGCTAAGTCAAAGAGTGCTTTGTCTGCCTGCATATTTACAAGCTGCGTGCACAATCTTTGACATAGCTGTGTGTTTGTGCATCTCCCCACAATTTCATATGGTTGTCCATCTGCTATTCCTATCCCTCTCCAGACATTCACTCCTTCTACCCATGTTACAGGTTGCACAATGTGCTTAAAAAATGAGCATATTTACAACTCCAATTAAACCATTACACAATTTCTGAACCAGCATTGAATCCAAGCATAAAAAAAATTCATAAAGAAGACTACCTTATAAACACACAGCTAACATTATGGAAAAAGGTAAAAATATCATTCCTTAATTCACAGAGACACACACTATGATACTTGTAAAAAATCTTTAAACTCTCTATCTTTTTTAAAAGAATCATTACTCACCTTTAAAAATGGTTTGGAAGATGTCAAACAGTGTCAGTCACAGTCAACAGATATTCTTAAGCAGAATCTCTGAACAATGCTTCCTTCACTGGGAGCCTTTCAATAATGGCACAGATTCTTTCTGATTTCAGAGCCATATTCTTGCACATAGCCAATAAAAATTATTCCCCCACAAATTCAAAAGCACACTGCACATTTTAATTGGTTGAAGATTTCAAGACTTTGAAACTCACATAACATTCACCCATCCCCCCAGTGCTCATTCACCAAGTAACCATGGTAACTCCCTCTAAAACCAACACAGAGTTCACAAGTTCTTTTTACTATGTTGCAAAAAAATCCATCAAGCCTGCTTGACCTCTCAATCTACTAGCTAATGAAATGCAATGTTTCTTTAAATGACTTTTTCTCAACCATTGAAATGACTTCTTTAAAAAAAAAGCATGCACCCTAATTTTCAGTGGTGATTTTCAACAAAGCTCCAATCATTTCTACTTATTCATCTGCACTGATTCTCAAACACTTTTTTTTCATAATCAAACTGCCATTTCATTTCCACAACTCATCTGACTAGAAGCACACCTATCTTCACACACCTACCTTCAAAATGACAAAAGTCTGGGTTGTGGGGCATAGCTATGTTCACTGTGCTCAAAAATATGCAACTAACAGATGTATTTACAGCCTTGATTTACCAAATGTGCACATTGTATGGATTGGACAAAGAGGATTGAGAAGTCACCAATTGATACCATTAGTAAAATCCTTTATGCATTTACCACACCCTGACCTTATAATTATGCACTGTGGTGGCAATGACTTGGGCACTTTGACTGGGGTAGGTCTGGAAATGCTTTTAAAGGACATCTGTGGGCAATTGATGTTACTTTTTCCCAAAATTGCCTTGGTATTTTCTAATATATGCCAAAGGCAAAAATGGAACTGGTCCAACCAATTTTGTCCACAGATTGAGAAAGCAAGGAAACATGTAAATAAATCTGTTTCTGCTTACATGAGAGACTATGGTATGGGTTCCATTTACCACAACAACTTGGGTTACAACATTGCAAGACATCTATAGGAGAGATGGTGTGCATTTTACAGATGAAGGGAATAGAGTTTTCCTCTTGAATATAAGACTCTGCATTGGTACCTACTTGTAGGTACAAAAAACACCCACTTAACACACCAGCTCTTTTCAGAGCTAACTTACCTCTAAACACTCTACATTATTTTTTTACTCTATTTTTGTACACTGTTTTTCACCGTGGTGCGCTCAGGGTGCGCGTACCGGAGAGCGCACCGGTGAGCGCAAGTTTTTTTGCCCTTCAGGGTCCTTCTAGGCCCCCCTCAGAAAGCCTAGGCGGTCAGGGGGTGTCTACTCTGCCCCCTTTTAATTATTTCCCCCTTTATTTTTCACCTCTTGTGTCTCGATTCTACCGAGTCACAAGATGGCGGACTCTCCGGACTGTTGAGAATGTTGACAGACACCCGACAGCCAATCAGCTTTCCACTCGCGCACTCCCGTAGCGCGCCGGGTGCGCTCCCGGTACGCGCACCTGTGAGCGCTCGAAGCGCGCCTATAGATATATATGTGTTTTTGAAGTTAATTTAAAAAAAAACACTCAAGCAATTTTCACCTAATATAGCAAAGGCACATCTACGTACCAGTCCCTACAATTTTGCCAAGTTTGGCGTAATTCCGTTCAGCGGTTCGGAGTGTAGACTTGTCAGACCGTCCTATGGAAATGATTATGGGGAAAACACGTTTTGGGACCCCCATTTTTTCTCAGCCCCCACTTCACGAATCCCCTGGAAACTTTCAGGGAAGGAGCGCAGCGGAGCTGGCCAAAATTTTGGAAAATTAAACACAAATTCGTCAACCGGCGCCAGAGTTATTCCCAATAGAATGTTGCGGATTTCCTATGGTAGCCAATCCTAACTATAACTACCTACTGGCGACTGCCAGTAGGTAATATATATACCTCTCTGAAGAGCTCTAATTAGAGCAAAACACTGTGTCAGGGGTTGCTTTTATTCATTTCAGGTTGGCTTGATTTGGTATTTTACCAATTCAAAACTGTAATATTGTGCCTGGAGTGATAAATGGCTTTTGTCATTTTACAGCTCGGCAAGGACAGCATTGTACTAGTCCTATGCTTAAAGACTTTGCTGTATAAATGGCAAAAGACTTTGTCATTTTCTATCTCGGCGTGGATTGCACTGTGCTAATACTATGCTTAAAAACTTTGATAGAAAAACAGACATTTGAGGTGAGCAGATCTAGAGTGTCGCTGGTGTTGAGAGTGCTCTAACAGGAGCTGCTTTCCACCTAAACTTGAGAACTACCCAGAGTTCTCTCCTTCTTTTTTGCATAATTTATGCGTCACTCTATGCCTGAAAGGGTTTTGTTTTGACTTAATACTGGGTGCTCCCTTGTGTCTGGACAAAGCTATACCTCTCTGAAGAGCTCTAATTAGAGCGAAACACTGTGTCAGGGGTTGCTTTTATTCATTTCAGGTTGGCTTGATTTAGTATTTTACCAATTCAAAACTTTAATAGTGTGCCTGGAGTGATAAATGGCTTTTGTCATTTTACAGCTCGGCAAGGACAGCACTGTACTAGTCCTATGCTTAACGACTTTGCTGTATAAATGGCAAAAGACTTTGTCATTTTCTATCTCGGCGTGGATTGCAATGTGCTAATCCTATGCTTAAAAACTTTGATAGAAAAACAGACATTTGAGGTGAGCAGATTTAGAGTGTCGCTGGTGTTGAGAGTGCTCTAACAGGAGCTGCTTTCCACCTAAACTTGAGAACTACCCAGAGTTCTCTCCTTCTTTTTTGCATAATTTATGCGTCACTCTATGCCTGAAAGGGTTTTGTTTTGACTTAATACTGGGTGCTCCCTTGTGTCTGGACAAAGCTATATCTCTCTGAAAAGCTCTAATTAGAGCGAAACACTGTGTCAGGGGGGTTGCTTTTATTCATTCCAGGTTGGCTTGATTTGGTATTTTACCAATTAAAAACTTTAATAGTGTGCCTGGAGTGATAAATGGCTTTTTTCATATTACAGCTCGGCAAGGACAGCACTGTACTAGTCCTTTTCTTAAAGACTTTGCTGTATAAATGGCAAAAGACTTTGTCATTTTCTATCTCGGCGTGGATTGCACTGTGCTAATCCTATGCTTAAAACTTTGATAGAAAAACAGACATTTGATGTGAGCAGATCTAGAGTGTCGCTGGTGTTGAGAGTGCTCTAACAGGAGCTGCTTTCCACCTAAACTTGAGAACTACCCAGAGTTCTCTCTTTTTTTGCATAATTTATGCGTCATTCTATGACTGAAAGGGTTTTGTTTTGACTTAATACTGGGTGCTCCCTTGTGTCTGGACAAAGCTATACCTCTCTGAAGAGCTCTAATTAGAGCGAAACACTGTGTCAGGGGTTGCTTTTATTCATTTCAGGTTGGCTTGATTTGGTATTTTACCAATTCAAAACTGTAATATTGTGCCTGGAGTGATAAATGGCTTTTGTCATTTTACAGCTAGGCAAGGACAGCACTGTACTAGTCCTATGCTTAAAGACTTTGCTGTCGAATGGCAAAAGACTTTGTCATTTTCCATCTCGGCGTGGATTGCACTGTGCTAATCCTATGCTCAAAAACTTTGATAGAAAAACAGACATTTGATGTGAGCAGATCTAGAGTGTCGCTGGTGTTGAGAGTGCTCTAACAGGAGCTGCTTTCCACCTAAACTTGAGAACTACCCAGAGTTCTCTCCTTCTTTTTGGATAATTTATGCGTCACTCTATGCCTGAAAGGGTTTTGTTTTGACTTAATACTGGATGCTTCCTTGTGTCTGGACAAAGCTATACCTCTCTGAAGAGCTCTAATTAGAGCGAAACACTGTGTCAGTGGTTGCTTTTATTCATTTCAGGTTGGCTTGATTTGGTATTTTACCAATTCAAAACTGTAATATTGTGCCTGGAGTGATAAATGTCTTTTGTCATTTTACAGCTCGGCAAGCACAGCACTGTGCTAGTCCAATGCTTAAAGACTTTGCTGTCGAATGGCAAAAGACTTTGTCATTTTCTATCTCGACGTGGATTGCACTGTGCTAATCCTATGCCTAAAAACTTTGATAGAAAAACAGACATTTGAGGTGAGCAGATCTAGAGTGTCGCTGGTGTTGAGAGTGCTCTAACAGGAGCTGCTTTCCACCTAAACTTGAGAACTACCCAGAGTACTCTCCTTCTTTTTTGCATAATTTATGCGTCACTCTATGCCTGAAAGGGTTTTGTTTTGACTTAATACTGGGTGCTCCCTTGTCTCTGGACAAAGCTATACCTCTCTGAAGAGCTCTAATTAGAGCGAAACACTGTGTCAGGGGTTGCTTTTATTAATTTCAGGTTGGCTTGATTTGGTATTTTACCAATTCAAAACTGTAATATTGTGCCTGGAGTGATAAATGGCTTTTGTCATTTTACATCTCGGCAAGGACAGCACTGTACTAGTCCTATACTTAAAGACTTTGCTGTATAAATGGCAAAATACTTTGTCATTTTCTATCTCGGCGTGGATTGCACTGTGCTAATCCTATGCTTAAAAACTTTGATAGAAAAACAGACATTTGAGGTGAGCAGATCTAGAGTGTCGCTGGTGTTGAGAGTGCTCTAACAGGAGCTGCTTTCCACCTAAACTTGAGAACTACCCAGAGTTCTCTCCTTCTTTTTTGCATATATACATATATATATATATATATATATATATATATATATATATATATATATATATATATATATATATATATATATTCACTGAAAAAACCATAGGTTATGGACCATATATAGTTAGGAATTAGCATTTACAAAACCTTGAAAATTCACTGAAAAAACCATAGGTTATAGACCATATATAGTTAGGAATTAGCATTTACAAAACCTTGAAAATTCACTGCAAAAACCATAGGTTAGAGACCATATATAGTTAGCTGGACATTTTATTGACATAAAACCAATGAAATTCCATATATAGTTAGTTGCACTAACTATATATCGCGCACCCGCAATCCACTGCTGATGATGTCACATATTACATCATTCATGACATGGTCAGTGACATCACTGATGACATCACTGATGACATCTCAAATGACATCACTGATGACATCATCCAGTGACTGTGTGTTTCTGAAAAGTTTAAATATGTTTTACATATTGAAGAATGAGTAGATGTAGAAGTGTCTGGATGAAGGATTTAGTAGGTGCGTGACTGACTGTATGAGTGAGTGATTAAATGTGTCTCACTGAGGGCATGGGTTAGTGACTAAACTGTCTTAATTTGTGCATCATTATGTCTGTTGTTCTGTAAACTGCTGCATGTGTTGATCAGTAGCTATATGAGTAACTATATGGGTTATTGATTGATTGCCCAAGTATTTGTATGGGAGACTGAGTGTGTGTGTGGCTAGCTGGGAGGTGTGTGACTCTGTGCAGATCAATCTGTACTTGTATCAATGATTGTATAAGAAGGTAAGTATGTGTTAGTATATGTTTGAAAATGTAAGGTGCTCTATGTTTAACTGTATAGACAAGAAAATGGAAGTGTCATTGATTCTTTACAGGACTGACTAGGTGTGTGAGTAACTCCATGGATGAGTGGCAGACTGTGAGTGTCTGTATAGGTGTATGAGTGCATATGATAGTGTTGTAAAGATGAGTGATTGTATGTATGAATGATTGTATGGGTGAATGAGTGAAGGTGTGTGTAGACGTAGCAACTAGTATTGGTGTGTCAATGGTTTCAAAAATTATACTCTCTTTTTAACACTGGGTGAAACAGAGGTTATATTAAAATGTGAGGAGATGCATTGTATTGTCACATGAATGATATCATCAGTGATGTGGTCATTGATGTCAAATGAGATGTCATCAGTGATGTCATCAGTGATGTCATTTGAGATGTCATCAGTGATGTCATCAGTGATGTCACTGACCATGTCATGAATGATGTAATATGTGACATCATCAGCAGTGGATTGCGGGTGCGCGATATATAGTTAGTGCAACTAACTATATATGGAATTTCATTGGTTTTATGTCAATAAAATGTCCAGCTAACTATATATGGTCTCTAACCTATGGTTTTTGCAGTGAATTTTCAAGGTTTTGTAAATGCTAATTCCTAACTATATATGGTCTATAACCTATGGTTTTTTCAGTGAATTTTCAAGGTTTTGTAAATGCTAATTCCTAACTATATATGGTCTATAACCTATGGTTTTTTCAGTGAATTTCAATGGTTTTTTAATAGCAAATATCATAAGCTGTCGAATGTCAAGTACGTGGTAAGTAAAAACATTTTCGTGTTCATGCACACTGATCTGCTTTGAATGCTGCCCCCCACCCCTCATTTCTATTAGGAGTACTCTCTCTTTGCAGATAGTGAAGGGTAGTTAACGCAGCCCTTTGCCCCCTTTGTAATCCGTCGTGCCTGCTTCTCTCTCCATTTGATTGATTGTTCTCTTTGGTTCATTCTCTATTTACAAACAAGCACAGAGTCGCAATACTCTGTTTAGTCTTTGCAGATAGCGAAAAATCGTGTAAAAAAACAAAAGGAATCGAGCAAAATCAGTAGGCCACTAATGGGATCTCTTTTTGACCTCGCTAAAATAGAAACATTAGGAACAACCTGTTGAAAATAGCAATGCGTATGTACATAAGCGGCGTTCATTTGTGTTCACAGTACCCCTTGTTGATTGTTTGAATCGAGCATTGAATTGTTCGAAGTTGGTTCTCTTAAGGATCTTCTCTGCCTGCAAACGAGGAAGAATAGGAATATTCTCTCTCCCTTTGCAGATAGTGAAGGGTAGGTAACGCAAGCCTTTAACACGTCGTACCTATTTCATTCCTCATTGATTGATTGATTGTCCGAACATTGACTGTTTGGGAATTAGTTCTTTTTGGAGGTATTCCCTGTTTGCAAATAAACGTAGGAAAATCTTTGCAAGTAGTGAAAGGGTACGTAATGCGGACCTTTCTCCCCCGTTGTAATCTGTCATGCCTATCTACTCCCCACTGATTGATGCACCTGTTTCACCCGGACCATTTACTAGAGATACGTCATCTGGCCCGACCAGAGAGCACCCCTAGTGAAAAGGACATATGCAATAATAACGAAGTGATCACTGTATCCTGTTAACAGAAACTTTAGCATGAAACAACCTGGAAAGAAAAGAATAGGAAAACGAAAATCAGTAGGCCACTGATGAACATGAACTTTTATTAAACAACGAACAAAGAAACGATAACATAACGTAATGATAAAACCTATTAATGTCCTAGAAACAAGAAAACGTTAAAACATGCCAGTGGTGAGAGACCAGAAAAACAGTAAGAGAAACCAAATCACCCCTCGCTGTCCCACCGCCTGCCACGCCAAAAAAATCGATAGACTAGGGAAAATGCAAGTCAGTAGAACATCCGCCCCCACTCTGGAAACTTCCAAGGTGGGGCAGGGTTGCGGCTACGCCCAGCCGGGAGCAGCCCATATAAGGCAGGTCCTGCTGCCACGCCTCGGCCAGGAGATCCTAACGTAGGGTGTAGCCGGAGGAGAGGCCGAGGCCAGCGGGACCCGGCCAGGGGATTGCCTTTACAACGCTGAACAGTTGCGGGGGGGGAATGTCTCCTCGACCCTCCCCTCTCTCTCCCAGTCCGGCCGCGGTGGCCCTTGAGAGTTGCAGGTACTCCCGCCACATGCTCTTCCGGTCCGGCCACCAACGGTCGGGGGGCCGAGGCCGACGGGATCCGGCTGCAGCCGATAAACCAAGAAACCCGTTCATGGGGCCAGAGCCAGGGGCGTCCGGCCGACATCTACCGGAAGCCCGGCCCGAAGACGGACGGGACACTTCTTCTTTCATGAATAATGGCTGCGACAACACTGGGGGGGGATGTCTTGCACATGCCTCCGACCCCCCCCCTCGTCCTCATCGCCTGGTCCGGCCATAACAAATCTCAAGCGAGACGCCGTGGGGTGCACTGGGAGGTAGAGACGGTGCGAACAGGCCTCTCCCGCCTCCCCAGGTGGAGGCTTCCCAGCTGCACCCTCAGCGCTCCAGGCGCCCGGAAAAGGGTTCTTCCACTGTGGCCATGCTGCAACGTCTCGCCCGGCAGGGTGGAGCCCGTCCGCTCATTTGACCCCGCGATCGCCAGTAGCTACCGAACTCTCAAAATGGCGGTCGACCTGGCAAGAGCGGGCCCAGCATAAAGAAATGGCCCGGTCACTGGTTGACTCCACCACCGTACTCCTCCACGACCTTGAAGATTCTAGAGGAGCCGCGGGAGTCTCCGACCCCCGATGGGGAATGACTGCCATGATCGCCCGTGGAGTGACGAAACTGTATCCGCGGGACGTCGGCGCTCCCATGCTGGCGCCAGCCTCACTTTGAATTACTAGAATCCTGCAGACCTCAGTTCCGGTGAAAGCACAGTGTGACCCGGTAGGAAAAATTGTTGCACCCCCTCCCCTTTTTGACTGATAGTTCAAACCACCGATCCTTTCCTTTGCCCTTTTAACGGAACTTTGGACTGCCTCCCCCTCTTTTACATTTTCTAGAGAAAACAAAACATTAACCACTACATTAGCATAGCAGTTGACACCAGAACTGTTTTCAAATTTAAAACCAACAACATCTTCAACAGAATCCTTTTTGTTTCTGCTGTGACCCTGCTACAGCACAGGCATTGTCCCCAGCAGTAATTCTGCAATGCCGGTAAGAATAGCTGTGGTGCCTACTGGACTCACTCACCCCCGCGGCGCCCCACGCCGTTATTTGCTGGGCGGCAACTTACTAGACATCACTTTCGTGCCATCTAGATTTCAGCGCGTTCTGCTGCCTTGGAACTATTCGCACAACAGACCGCTACTGACAAGAATATTTCATTATTAGTGCTGTCAATTTCAATAAATCTATTGGATAATTCAAAAGAAATTGCCACGGTCTCTTCGTTGTTTAAATGTTTTTACTGTTTTTGTTTTGTTGTATATATTTATATGTTATTAAAGTTTTATATTCCTACTACTTTGTTGGAGTGCTATATATTTTTAATGTGACACATAATTGTAAAAACTTTGATGTACAAAGAGTCATTCCTGGAATCTTCCGCTTCAGGCTCGGTCCCCTCCCCAATCACAATGCAGGATGGTTTTCAGATAGTAGGAACACGTGTGGTGTGACGGATCTCATCGGGTGTGGGCCTTGATCTACTATAACTCCTTTGAAGAGGGGTGATTCTTTACAGCTGGGGCCATAAACTACATCTGCAGGGCTAGGTGATAGCCTGGACAATCGGACACAGAGGAAGAGGAGTGTCTGAGGGTGCGGTAGTGAATAGGGCGAAAGGGAGGTGTCGGGCGGGCACAGAGTGTGATTCTCAGGGAAGAGCAGCGCAGATGGGGGGAGGTTTATTGCCCATGCATAAGACAGAGAGCGGGGGTGACCAGTGCCTGGGGAAGATGCTTGCGAGGGTGAGGAGCCATGCTACGAATCGACAGCGTGCAGAGAGTGGGTCTGGTCAAGGCATCTAAAATGGCTGCCGTGCACGACAAAAGTGTGGCATTTCAAAAAAGGCAAGATGGCGCAGACAATGTTTTTCAACACTTCCTCATTTCCTTCGAATCGAACGTTAACAGACGTTGGGGCATATTACCAAAGTTAAGCGATATTTATCGCTAACGATGCTTACCAACGAATTTTTTACCGCTAAGCATCGTCAGAAATTATCGAAGATAAACCTTGCTATTATCAAGGTTTATCGCAAATGCGATAATAAACGGCCGCAATGCATGAATATCGCTAAAAACTCAGCGATATTCATGCATTACCGAGCTAATGCTCTTAGCCATGTTATCCACCTCCCATTGGATAACATGGCTAAGAACTGCTCAGGGCAGGTGTTACTTTTTGGAGATATTCGCGCTTAGCGCGAATATCTCCAAAAGTTGGTAATAGGAGATAGATATCTTGCATGTTGTAATGCAAGTTATTGTGGTATATGGAACTCATACCATAATCTCTCAGGAAAGCAGAAACTGATCCTTTTGGGACCGCCTAAAAAGGCCTAGGGGGTGAGGAGTACTCTACTTTGCCCCCTTTTCACGTTCCGAACTATTTTATTTTACTCTCTTCTGTAATTACACAAAATAGCAGCGATAAGATGCATCGGAGACACACAGTGAGAGAAAGGAGGCCGGAGATGAAGAAGAGATGTCAAATACACATTGGAGATAATATAGTGGCAGAAGGGAAGTAAATATGAGTAAACTTACCATGTAACATAAAAATGTTGCACTCTATACTATAAGTCTCATTTTATACTACAATCACTTCGCTACAACCTCATAAATTAAAAATAAAAATGAATAATGTCTCAAACAATTTTTGATTTCTAAATATAAATTTATTCTTCAGAATTTTCTAAATTTGAAAGAACTAGTAACATGTCCTCATCAGCAATTTCCTCATGAAAAGTCTGCAATGATGATTCTTCTAACTCTATGGTCTCCAAACATTCGATAAATTCGCCATCAACAGATTGATCAAAAAAATCATTCAAGTCATCTCCTCCTTGTGACAATATTTCATTATTGGTGCTGTCAATTTCAATCAATGTAGTGGAATCATTCAAGTCATCTCCTCGTGACAATATTTCATTATTGGTGCTCTCAATTTTAATCAATGTAGTGGAATCATTCAAGTCATCTCCTCCTTGTGACAATATTTCATTATTGGTGCTGTCCATTTCAATCAATCTAATGGAATCATACAAGTCATCTCCTCCTTGTGACAATATTTCATTATTGGTGCTCTCAATTTCAATCAATGTAGTGGAATCATTCAAGTCATCTCCTTGTGACAATATTTCATTATTGGTGCTGTCCATTTCAATCAATCTAATGGAATCATACAAGTCATCTCCTCCTTGTGACAATATTTCATTATTGGTGCTCTCAATTTCAATCAATGTAGTGGACAATTCAAAAGAAATTGCCACGGTCTCTTCATTGTGAGCCATTTTATTTTGAAATTGCTTGCTGTAAATTGCAGAAAAAAATAATCACTTTCATTTATCGTTTTTAGTAATACATAATATAAAACTAACTTTATCAAGTATTTAGTATAACAGAAGGACTGCAAATAAATAACAGAAAATATTTTTCAAATTATCTTCAAGTGTACAACATAGTTCCACTTACAAATTAACAACTCACCTTTTTAAAAGTAGGAGAAGTGTTAGTACTGTGTAAATCAAACACCAGAAATTCACCGCCAAAAATTCCTCACAAATGTACCTCAGACAGTAGTATCACAAAATGGCTGTGGTTTCCTCTCATTTGACATATATACATAACCAATTAACTTTCATCACACACAAATATAAAACCAAACTAACATTTTAATTGGTTCTAAATTTCAACACTTTCAAATGTGTTTTCCCCATGCACATTTCCATAGGACATTTACATACGTCTACAGCCTGAATGGCTGAACGGAATTACACCAAACTTGGCAAAATGGTACATCAAACCTAAGAGGTCAGGAAGGATCTACTATGCCCCCTTATGGTCATTTCCCCCTTCGCTTTGGCCTCCTCTTGTCTCTCAATCCTACCGAGAGACAAGATGGCGGCCGCTACGGACTGTTTGGAATGTTGACAGACGCCGGAGAACCAATCAGCTTCGCAAAGCTCCGTAACGCGAAAAGTACGCGAAGCGGAGCGCTGTTACAGATATATATCTTTTTTTGAACGTTAATTTCTCAAAATCCACTGGAGCACATATATTGAGACCTAGCAAAGGCACATCGGGCTACCAGTCCCTAATATTTTGCCAAGTTTCGTGCAAATCCATTCAGCCGTTCGATTATTATTATTATTTTTTTTTTTTGCCCCGCGGGGCCCTTTTAAAACCTCCACATCAAACGTAGGGGGTCAGCGAGGATCTACTATTCCCCCTTATGGTCATTTGCCCCTTCGCTTTGGCCTCCTCTTGTCTCTCGATCCTACCGAGAGACAAGATGGCGGCCGCTACGGACTGTTTGGAATGTTTACAGACGCCGGAGAACCAATCAGCTTCGCTTCACAAAGCTCCGTTGCGCGAAAAGTACGCGTACTGGAGCGCTGCCCGGTCCGCTGTTACAGATATATATCTTTTTTTAAACGTTAATTTCTCAAAATCCACTGGAGCACATATATTGAGACCTACAAAAGGCACATCGGGCTACCAGTCCCTACAATTTTGCCAAGTTTCGTGCAAATCCATTCAGCCGTTCGGGCTAAAAGTGAGGCCAACCGCCCTATGGAAAACTCAATGTTAAAAACACGTTTTGGGACCCCCCTTTTTTCTCGGCCCCCCCTTGACGAACCCCCCCCAAATTTTTAAGGGCTGCTCAGAAACAAAATGTGCCATTTTCCTGAAAATTTCAGCCAATTCCGTCCACAAACGCCAAAGTTATTAGACATAGAATTTTCAAAAATCCCATAGAGAAAAAATCCTAACTATATATACCTACTGGCGAACGCCAGTAGGTAATATATATATATATATATATATATTGCTGCTCCAAACACACCATCCTGCGAGTCACTCTCATGGCGGGTGCTGTAACGCGGGGGTGTACCTAAAACAGCTTCAAAGATCGCGCTGATGTTAACATATGCGGTATAGTCCCTCATTACTGTTTATCATGCAACACAGGCTCTTGAAAAATGGCGCCGCGCAGCGCGTTCCTTTAGACACCGAGGAAGGGACGCTTCCCAAAACGCGTCTGTCTTAAAAATAAAATCCGCTTATGCTGAAGATCCCGTGAGTGCTGTATTTCTTCCCATCGTAAGATCTTGGGGGAGAATTTTGGAGCGTGGATATTTACGCGGTACACCACCGCATTACAGCACCCGCCATGAGAGTGACTCGCAGGATGGTGTGTTTGGAGCAGCAATGAATTACTAGCGAGAGCACTGCCGCCACTGTTAAATCAAATGATAGAGGAATCCTCAAAACGACATACTGAGGACGGGGAGAGCAGGATAAACGGAACACCGCAACGACGCAGTGCGATAAGCCTGCAAAGACTGATTCTCTCTTAAAAAGTAGACCCGTTCTAAAGTATCAGTGAGCGACAAGGCGAGGGACTATAGCAGCGTTGAAACGGATAGGAGGGGTGATATTCCACGACCAGGAATACCACATTGACCCACCTAGAACTACATCATGTTTAACATGTCAGAACGCAGAGATGCGGCAGGAGGAATTTTCAAAAATAAAAACCCTGATGTCTCCCAACCACCTCCTTCGAATGTCGTTGAGGAGGCTGACAATACACTAATGAATCAGTATTTAAAACTAGAGAAACTCAACGAAAGGGAGTTACGGAAATGGTGGGAGGGTACCTCCTTACAAGGGTATATTGAAGTCCAAAGAGTACCGCGGGGATTACGCATTTTTACAATCCCAGCATATGAAAATCCGGATCCCCTGCTGCTGGAGGCGTGGGCTGCACACATAGACTTATCATGCAAAGGGATGTTAGAGATCCTCGTACAATTTGCATGAAGTGACCGGGATAAGGTGGTGAAAGAAATTGAAGCCATGGAAGAAGAACTATTAAAAAATCCAGACAAAGACCGGCAGGAGGCTCTACGCACAGCGATGAAGAAAAGGCTTGAGAAATATGAGATGAAAATTAAAATGAGAAAATAGGAGAAGTTTGGCAGGGATGAGAAGGACTATGCTCTGGGCCGAGTGCTAACCTTTGCTAAAAGATACGATCAAACACGCAAAGAACTGGCCAAGAAGAGCCTGACCCATGGCCCTACAACACAGTCCAGGGTGGAAACCTTGGAGTCAGAGGTAACTGAGGGAGAAGTCTCAGGAGACGAGGTTGCAGGACCATCAAATGTATCTGTTAAAACCCCTTTTCAGCAGGAGTTCAACCTGACAAAACTGGCTGAGGGGTGGGAAAAACAAACCCCCGAGGGAAACGAAAAACAAGAAGAGGTGGCTGGAAGGGGAAGGGGAAGAGCAAAAATGAGTGTAACCACAAGAATAACGAGAAGCAAAAGAGGAGCTCGGTGGTAGAACAACAAGACTCCTTAACGATCATAAATCTATCCCACAGAACCTTGACATCCTGTGAAGAATCCGTTCTCAAATTGGGACTGACTTTTTGCCCTAATGTCTGTATGGAATATACACAGACACGGATAGACCTTTTCAAGTTCATCAGAAAATTAAACTACACAAATATTACAAGGTCAAACCAACACCTAAAGAAATTAAACATCTCAGAATGAGCCAAAGGGAGACTGACCTATTGAGTGTCAATGATTTGACAGCCTGTGAACTCTTGGAAAATCTTCGAAATGAGAAACCTTTGGACGACAACGAGGCTACTGCCACATTAACTCAGAGACTGGATAATGTTGGGATACAGCAGCAAGCACCAAGTAGTAGTTTAAAACTGACCTCCAAATTTTTAACAGCAAATGTGGCTGATGCCATTGATACCTTCTCAGATGCGGTCATCAGGGATCTGATGGCGATGCGGGTAGAACAGACTCCCAGACAGCATTATAACATCGCTAAATCCCAGAGACAAGCCGTGAAAACCTTGGCTGAGGATGCATCTATCATATGTAAGCCCTCGGATAAAGGAGGCAATATTGTGATACAGTCACGGGAGAACTACGTAGAAGAAGCAATGCGCCAACTTGGTAATAAGAACTGTTATGAGTCAACTACCAAAAAGGCTTACCAGGAGAGTATTGATAAACTACACAACTTGTTGAAAAAATGGCAAGACAAACAAATGCTGGACTTAGAGGAATATTTATTTCTGAAAACCATCAATCCCACATTGCCAACGTTCTATCACTTACCCAAAGTGCATAAGGATAAGGAACACCCGTCCGGGAGACCAATCATCTCCTCCATTGGGGGACTTACTGAAAATCTTTCTAACTTTCTGGACCATTTTCTGTTTGAATCTGTCCTGCCACTGAAATCATACCTTAGGGACTCGACAGATTTTATTGAAAAAATTGAGACGATACATTGGTTACCAACATACAGCCTTGTAACACTCGACATAACCATTCTCTACACGTGTATTGAGCATACAGAGGGTTTACAAGCTGTGGAATATTTCCTAAACAAAAGGCCATTAAAAATGGCAATGCACAACAGAATGTTGCTGGAGTTTGTCGATTTTTTTTAAAGAAATAGCATCTTTCTTTTCCAGGATGACATCTTCAGACAGGTGTCTGGTACGGCGATGGGCTCCTGCTTTGCCCCCAGCTATGCGAATCTTTTCGTTGGCTGGTGGGAGGAGCAGGTAGCCTGGGCCCCTGGCAACACAAAATGGATGAATAAGGTTGTGGCCTGGTATAGGTACATTGATGACCTGTTTCTTGTCTGGGATGGTCCCATAGAAGAGGCGGAAGGCTACATAAAACTGCTTAACACCAACACCTGCAACTTACAGTTTACTGGCCAGGCAAGCATAGAAACTGTCAACTATTTAGATCTGAGAGTTGAGGTCAGTGGAGGGAAATTAAAAACTTCACTTTACCGAAAAACAACTGCAGGAAACAGTGTTTTGCACGCGTCCAATAGCCACCCACGTAGGTTGATTAACAGCATCCCCTACGGGGAATTCTTGAGACTAAGACGCAATTGTTCACTTGACAGTGACTTTGAAAAAGCCGCAGATGAAAGTAGGGGCAGATTCCTTGAAAGAGGATATAAAGATAATCTCTTACAGGAAGCATTGAATCGAGTACGTAAACAATCTAGGGTGTCGCTCTTTTCTAAGAAAAGTCGATCTAGTGGGATGGGAGAGGGGGTAAATTCAGATTGATCACCCCTTACTCCACGAATTCAAATAGATTAAGGGCCATCTTAAAGAAACACTGGCATGTCCTAAAGACTGACAACATCATTGGTCCAGATATTCCTGCTACTCCACTCATAACCTTTAAAAAGGCAAGATCACTACGAGACCAACTAGTCAATAGCCATCTTGAACCATTGGTAAAAAAGACTAGGACTTTAAAAAATGCAAAAGGTTTCTTCCCGTGCGGGAGATGCAAAGCGTGCGCCTTCAGCAAACGCACTTTAACATATGAAGTCAAAGGTTGTAGAGGAGGCAGGAGGATTAATAAATTTATGTCCTGCCACACTAGCCATGCCGTATATTGTCTACGCTGTCCCTGCAATTTGAGATATATCGGAAGCACCATTAACCCAGTAAAGCTCAGAATTCTTGAACATATGAGAGCTATTGTAAACAAAGACTTCTCCTACCCTGTCGCACGACACTTCGCTATCAAACACAATAGTGATAGGAGTCTATTACAATATTTTTGCATAGACTATGTGTCAGACAACATGAGGGGAGGTAATAAATTACAAAAGTTAAGGAGACAAGAGTCACGCTATATAGTGGACCTAGAAACAAAGGCACCAGGGGGTCTGAATATTGGAGAAGAACTGTCAGCTCATTTGGGCTAAAGATATATTTAAATTGAATGGAAATTAGTATATATTGATTATGGACACATATGAATTTCTGATACTTGGCTGGTTAACTGTAAAGAGTGTTGTCTGTTCCTTATATTTGGTACTCTTTCGCCATATGTGTGACTCTCTAGATACTGTAAAATTGAGAACTTTTTGATTATTGAAATGTCAGATGAGAAGACTGGTTGAGGGGAGGTGTTTTTGTTTTTGTTTTTGTTATGATTTACTTGTATAACAGAGCCATAAACGACTAATGGGATCATCGTTTGCCTTATATATCCATATAATGAATTGAGAGTGGTAGCAGCCATATTCAGGCTGCAATAGCCGATCCACTGCTTAGATTGAAAAATGTAGCATCTGATATGCCTTTTATAATGTGATTAAATGAACCATTTTTCTTCATGAAATGTAAATATTTGGATATGGGTAGACGAAATTGATAAATTATGCATGATGACATACTGTGAATAAGAGGGGGTGCAATCCATGTATAGGATTGCCATTGCCGATCCACGGCAAGATTACAATATACACGTGTAAATTAAGTGTAAAACTGTTATAGTTTTGAGTATTAGATGCTGGCTATGTGCGCTAAAACAGCTTCAAAGATGGCGCTGATGTTAACATATGCGGTATAGTCCCTCATTACTGTTTATCATGCAACAAAGGCTCTTGAAAAATGGCGCCGCGCAGCGCGTTCCTTTAGACACCGAGGAAGGGACGCTTCCCGAAACGCGTCTGTCTTAAAAATAAAATCCGTTTATGCTGAATATCCCGTGAGTGCTGTATTTCTTTCCATCGTAAGATCTTGGGGGAGAATTTTGGAGCGTGGATATATATATATTCACTGAAAAAACCATAGGTTAGAGACCATATATAGTTAGGAATTAGCATTTAAAAAACCTTGAAAATTCACTGAAAAAACCATAGGTTATAGACCATATATAGTTAGGAATTAGCATTTAAAAAACCTTATTTTACTCACACAAAACCAGTGAAATTCCATATATAGTTAGTTGCACTAACTATATATCGCGCACCCGCAATCCACTGCTGATGATGTCACATATTACATCATTCATGACATGGTCAGTGACATCACTGATGACATCACTGATGACATCTCAAATGACATCACTGATGACAATATCCAGTGACTGTATGTTTCTGTAAAGTTAAAATATGTCTTACATATTGAAGAATGAGTAGATGTATAAGTGTCTGGACGAAGGATTTAGTAGGTGCATGACTGAATGTATGAGTGAGTGATTAAATGTGTCTCACTGAGTGCATGGGTTAGTGACTAAACTGTCTTAATTTGTGCATCATTATGTCTGTTGTTCTGTAAACTGCTGCATGTGTTGATCAGTAGCTATATGAGTAACTATATGGGTTATTGATTGATTGCCCAAGTATTTGTATGGGAGACTGTGTGTGTGTGTGGCTGGCTGGGAGGTGTGTGACTCTGTGCAGATCAATGTGTACTTGTATCAATGATTGTATAAGAGAGTAAGTATGTGTTAGTATATGTTTCAAAATGTAAGGTGCTCTATGTTTAACTGTATAGATTAGAAAATGGAAGTGTGATTGATTCTTTACAGGACTGACTAGGTGTGTGAGTAACTCCATGGATGAGTGACAGAGTGTGAGTGTCTGTATAGGTGTATGAGTGCATATGATAGTGTTGTAAAGATGAGTGATTGTATGTATGAATGATTGTATAGGTGAATGAGTGAATGTGTGTGTAAACATAGGAATCAGTGAGTGCGTATGTAGTAACTAGTATTGGTGTGTCAATGGTTTCAAAAATTATACTCTGTATTTAACACTGGGTGTAACAGAGGTTATATTAAAGTGTGAGGAGATGCATTGTATTGTCACATGAATGATATCATCAGTGATGTGGTCATTGATGTCAAATGAGATATCATCAGTGATGTCATCAGTGATGTCATTTGAGATGTCATCGGTGATGTCATTTGAGATGTTATCAGTGATGTCATTTGAGATGTCATCAGTGATGTCATTTGATATGTCATCAGTGATGTCATCAGTGATGTCATTTGAGATGTCATCAGTGATGTCATCAGTGATGTCACTGACCATGTCATGAATGATGTAATATGTGACATCATCAGCAGTGGATTGCGGGTGCGCGATATATAGTTAGTGCAACTAACTATATATGGAATTTCAATGGTTTTGTGTGAGTAAAATAAGGTTTTTTAAATGCTAATTCCTAACTATATATGGTCTATAACCTATGGTTTTTTCTGTGAATTTTCAAGGTTTTTTAAATGCTAATTCCTAACTATATATGGTCTCTAACCTATGGTTTTTTCAGTGAATTTCAATGGTTTTTTAATAGCAAATATCATAAGCTGTCGAATGTCAAGTACGTGGTAAGTAAAAACATTTTCGTGTTTATGCACACTGATCTGCTTTGAATGCTGCCCCCCCTCCCCCTCATTTCCATTAGGAGTACTCTCTCTTTGCAGATAGTGAAGGGTAGTTAACGCAGGCCTTTGCCTCCGTTGTAATCCGTCGTGCCTGCTTCTCTCTCCATTTGATTGATTGTTATCCAAGCATTTACTGTTTTAGAATTGGTTCTCTTTGGTTCATTCTCTATTTACAAACAAGCACAGAGTCGCAATACTCTGTTTAGTCTTTGCAGATAGTGAAAAATCGTGTAAAAAAACAAAAGGAATCGAGCAAAATCAGTAGGCCACTAATGGGATCTCTTTTTGACCTCGCTAAAATAGAAACATTAGGAACAACCCCTCATGAGAAATACGAAACTAGTGAGATGAACTGAGCTCCACACCATGATGGCTGCAAGACAGCTCGGCTCCGCCACCCACCCCGCCCAAAATAACGATAAACTCTATGCAAATATTACAAATATATACAACACACCAGCAAAGTAACAGGGTAAAACATTTTATTAAATAACTATTTACATAACTATTTTATACTTTTTGTTGCCCGATCCGGCTAGCTCAATCGATCAAACATGAAACTCATGCACTCTGATAGTTCAAAGTTTTGAGGAGTGCTTGTAACACTGTCTGAAGCCTATTTGCACTTGCTACAGCTTCACTATTCTCAATGTAAGTGGGGGCTGTTTGAGGACGTGACTGCATTTGAAAACAATGTGATGCGGTGCCACCCTGAACCGCTTGACGGAGGACCCCGAGGGACGGTGTGATGGCGCGGACTCGGAGGGGGCGCTTGGCTCCGGCCCCCTCCGCAAGTCGTGTTGCCCTGGTGTGGCCTGAGATCGCCCCCGACATAGGTGGCCGGCTCCTGGGGTCAAGCGGAACTTTTTTCCTTTTGGTGACTCTTCCATTCTTGACCTTGTCCCACAATCCGTTTCACCTAAAGACACGCTGTAGTGGGGCGCCCCTTTACCGTTTCAGTTGCCATTCCGCCCGCTTTTGCTACACTGTGCCTCTTCCGCTATTCAGCTGTTTACCGCCCGCTCTTTCGACTACAGCGTCTCGCTCACCATGTACTTGAGTTGCTCCCGCTCTTGCGGTGCAGTGATAGGCGGCTGCCACAGGACTCTCAAAATGGCGGCCGGCTCTTCAGATTTGGGCGTGGTCCACTAAAATGGCCCTGCGACACCTTGGAACTCGGACGCTTGTCTGCTAGAGCTTGGGCTCCATTCTCGAAAGCGTCCCCTCAGACTTGAAGATTCTACAAAAGTCTTGGGGGCCCCCGACTCCCGCAGGCTTCTGGTGGGGAGCGGCTGCCATGATTGCTCGTGGAATGGCCACGACGGAGCTACGAAATGGTGGTGCTCTCATGCTAACGCCAGCTTCAGTCTGAAACATCCAGAAACACTGTAGACTACCAATTCGATCAGTTCCAGTAGCGCCCCAACGTGACCCGGTAGAGAAGAACTTGCCCTCCCCTCTTTGACTGATGGTTCTTGTTGCCTGTCCCTTCTGTTGTCATTTAACAGAACTATTTAGCCTGCTGAAAGGGGTTGTGTTCCGACCGCTGGTTGGTGGAGACATTTTGACTATATTCTGGACCTGCGTTGTCGCGTAATGCGTCATATGACGCGCCGCGTAAGCGCATCCGGAAGTACTCCGGTGCGCGAAGCGCAGCTTCCCGGAAGCGATCCGGGGCGCGGCGCGCGGCGCGCAGCGCCTTACGTAAGCATAACAGGTCATGTGACTTGTTAATAAAACTTTTCACTGGTTAATTTTACTTTTCTTATTCTAATGATGAAAGGCTTGGTCATATGACCTAAAAATTACGCTTTTTATTACTTTCGAACATTATTTTTTCTTAAACATATGTTATAATGTTCCAGGCTAATGTACTTTCCCGGAAAATTTACAACTGTCCTGCAAGTAAAATATATTCCTTTTTCGAGAAAAAGGGCGTTTCTTCGTCCCATGACGGAGCCGTTGAGCAAAAGAGGCTCGGCCTGCTGTCTTAGTCGCCGATACGCCTGAATATCAGATTCTTATCGATCACTTTATGTTGCAGAAGTAGAAACACAACAGCCCTTGACCATTTATCTTTACTGCGTTCCTGCGTATTATACCTTTTACCCTTCATGTAATTGGACTGCTTTATTTCACTTGCCTTTTACTGATTCTAAAACAGTGACTATTATTAAAAACTTTACCAATGTAAATACTACTACCATGTTTTCTTTTAAAAACCTTTATTGTGAAAATGTCAGTATACAAATACGGGCCTATAACCACGTGGGCCGGCCACGGAGCAAACTGTAATCGTATATGATGAGTAGACATTTACACTGTAGAGGAACGTAACGGGCGGGCCATTAGGTTGCAAGAACTAAGGTGAATAACAGTTGCGGAATCGGTGGACGTACATTTTATAATTAAAATACGACAGAGCCAGTTACAATAAAATTATCTAGATATACATTTGCGGGCAAGTACCATGGGTGACGTTAATTCGAACTTTCAATAGTACAGTAATCAATAACACATCAGAACTTAATATCAATAGGGATGTCGAAATATTCAATCAATTCTCGTCCCCGCCCGCCATGTGCTTCAAAACTGCATACGTATCTCGTGATATCAAGGTTCTGCAACCAGTACACAACAAGGAGTTACGAGTCCCATTTATTCCGGCGCCATTTTGGGCGAGGACCGGCAGGTCCAGGATATAGTCAAAATGTCTCTACCAACCATCGACTATGATGATGTTCATATGCTGTATTTATTAGAGTAACACTCATCTGTCCACATGAAATTAATTTGCCACAATCTAAACATGTCATTTTAATCTTTCCAAAGTTCTTCTAAATATTTGGGACCGTTTCCCTTGCCTCTGATGCTGTCAGTGCCACTTCTTTGGTGAATGTACTGGCAGGTCGGGGGTTCTCCTCCAAATCTCTCTTTTGTGCAGCACTATAATTAATCGGTGCCACCTCTCCATATGATGATGCATGGTATAGTTACCATAACTATATTTTTTTTCGGTTCCTCTGGAGAGTACATCGTGGCAGATGAGGCAGGTAACGTACCGGGCATTTACCTTTTTTGCATGTAAGGAAAGGAAAAAAAATTCGAGCGTCCGAGTTCTAAGGTGTCCCAGGGCCATTTTAGTGGACCAGGCCCAAATCCAAAGAACAGGCCGCCATTTTGAGAGTCCTGTTGCAGCCGCCTGTCGCTGTAGCATCAAGAGCGGCCGAAACTCAGCTGAATGGCAACTGAAACGGTAAAGGGGCGCCCCACTACAGCAGACGAGCCTCCACCTGGGAAGGCCCGTTCACGCCGCCTCCCCCCCCCCCTTCGGGCACCCCATGCCGTTATTCGGAGCAGGATTGTAGGATGGCCACACCAGTGCGGCAACTTGCTAGACACCACCTCGGTGCCAACCGAATCTCAGCGCCTTGTGGTGTCTTCTATTCAGAAAATATTGTTGTGCTGCCTTCGGCCTATTCGCCGCAAGTGCGCACGCAACTCAGCTGCATAGCGAGTGAAACACCAAGGGGCGCCCCACTGCAGCCGAGGAACCTTCATCTTGGGGGCGACGCACAGCATCACATTGCTTTCCAATGCAGTCAGATCCTCAAACAACCCCCACTGACTGACGCGAACTCACAGGCCAACGGAGCGCCCCACGCCGACTTTCGGCGCAGCATTGTAGGATGGCCACACCAGTGCGGCAACTTGCTAGACACCACCTCGGTGCCATCCGGATCTTGGCGCGTTGCACTGCCTTTGGCCCTATTCGCACATCGGTCCGCTACTGACGCCACCTCACAGGCCAACGGGGCGCCCCACGCCGACTTTCAGCATTGTAGGATGGCCACACCAGTGCGGCAACTTGCTAGACACCACCTCGGTGCCATCCGGATCTTGGCGCGTTGTGCTGCCTTCGGCCTATTCTCACATCGGTCCGCTACTGACGCAAACTCACAGGCCAACGGGGCGCCCCACGCCGACTTTCAGCATTGTAGGATGGCCACACCACTGCGGCAACTTGCTAGACACCACCTCGGTGCCATCCGGATCTTGGCGCGTTGTGCTGCCTTCGGCCTATTCGCACATCGGTCCGCTACTGACGCGAACTCACAGGCCAACGGGGCGCCCCACGCCGACTTTCAGCATTGTAGGATGGCCACACCAGTGCGGCAACTTGCTAGACACCACCTTGGTGCCATCCGGATCTTGGCGTGTTGTGCTGCCTTCGGCCTATTCGCACATCGGTCCGCTACTGACGCCGCCTCACGTGCCAACGGATTTTCTACGCTTTTTATACCCTATGCCGCATAACAGGTCATGTGACTTGTTTATAAAACTTTTCATTGGTTCATTTTACTTTTGGTTTCCTAATGATGGAAGGCTTGATCATATGACCTAAAAATAACACTTTTCATTGGATGAAAACTTTTTTTTTTCCCAAACGATGAAAGCCCCACCTTGTTTCTGGATGTTTCAGACTGAAGCTGGCGTCAGCATGAGAGCACCACCATCTCGTGGCTCCGTCGTGGTCATTCCGCGAGCAATCATGGCAGCCGCTCCCCACCGGAAGCCTGCAGGAGTCGGGGGCCCCCAAGACTTTTGTAGAATCCTCAAGGCTGAGGGGACGCTTTCGAGAATGGGGTCCAAGACCTAGCAGACAAGCGTCTGATTTCCAAGGTGTCCCAGGGCCATTTCAGTGGACCAGGCCCAAAAAGGAAAGAGCCTGCCGCCATTTTGAGAGTCCTGTGGCAGCCGCCTATCGCTGCACCGCAAGAGTGGGCGCAACTCAGCTGAATGGCGGATTTTGGCACAGTGTACCAAAAGCGGGCGGAATGGCAACTGAAACGGTAAAGGGGCGCCCCACTACAGCAGACGAGCCTCCACCTGGGGAGGCCCGTTCACGCCGCCTCATCCCCCCCACCCCCCCCCGGGGCGCCCCACGCCGTTATTCGGAGCAGCATTGTAGGATACCAAAACCAGTGCGGCAACTTACTTGACATCACCTGGGTGCTATCCACATCTCAGCGCGTTCTGCTGCCTTGGGACTATTCGCACAACAGACCGCTACTGACGAGCCACCCCCCGGGACGCCCCACGCCGTTATTCTGAGCAGCATTGTAGGATACCCAAAACCATTGCGGCACCCAGGCAACATCACCTGGGTGCCATCCAGAACTCAGCACGTTGTGCTGCCTTGGGACTATTCGCACAACCGACCGCTACTGACCATTGTTGCTTCTTTTTTCCTAAAAATGTTTAAATGTTTTTACTGTTTTTGTTGCGTTGTATATATTTATAAGTTATTAAAGTTTTATAATCCTACTACTTTGTTGGAGTGCTATATATTTTTAATGTGACACATAATTGTAAAAACTTTGATGTACAAAGAGGCATCCCTGGAATCTTCCGCTTCAGGCTCGGTCCCCTTCCCAATCACAATACAGGATGGTTTTCAGATAGTAGGAACGCGTGTGGTGTGACGGATCTCATCGGGTGGGGGCCTTGATCTACTGTAACTCCTTTGAAGAGGGGTGATTCTTTACAGCTGGGGCCATAAACTACATCTGCAGGGCTACCTGATAGCCTGGGACCGGCCTGGACAATCGGACACAGAGGAAGAGGAGTGTCAGAGGGTGCGGTAGTGAATAGGGCGAAAGGGAGATGTCGGGCGGGCACAGGGTGTGATTCTCAGGGAAGAGCAGCGCAGATGGGGGGAGGTTTATTGCCCATGCATAAGACAGAGAGCGGGGGTGACCAGTGCCTGGGGGAGATGCTTGCGAGGGTGGGGAGCCATGCTAAGGATCGACAGCGTGCAGAGAGTGGGTCTGGTCAAGGCATCTAAAATGGCTGCCGTGCACGACAAAAGTGTGGCATTTGAAAAAAGGCAAGATGGCGCAGACAATGTTTATCAACACTTCCTGATTTCCTTCGAATCGAATGTTAACAGACGTTATCTCTCCCACACTACCGGTCCCCCTGGGCTTAAACGCCGAGATGGTAGGGACTGCATCCCGTGGAGATAGGCCGAGACGTCACTCAGCAGAAAAAAAAGAAAAAAAAAGTCTATAAACATACAATAAGTTAAAAGTCAATCATTCTTGTTTCCTTGTAGTACGCTCCCCAGTCCGCTTCCCGTTACGCTAACCGGGCGCACCCCACCAAAAAAAACGATTTTTTTTTTTTTTGCCCTGCGGAGCCCTTTTAAAGCCTCCACATCAAACCTAGGGGGTCAGGGAGGATCTACTATGCCCCCTTATGGTCATTTGCCCCTTCGCTTTGGCCTCCTCTTGTCTCTCGATCCTACCTAGAGACAAGATGGCGGCCGCTCCGTACTGTTTGGAATGTTTACAGACACCGGAGAGCCAATCAGCTTCGCTTCACAAAGCTCCGTAACGCGAAAAGTACGCGAAACGGAGCGCTACCCGGGACGCTGTCACAGATATATATCTTCTTGTGAACGTTAATTTCTCAAAATCCACTGCAGCACATATATTGAGACCAGCAAAGGCACATCGGGCTACCGGTCCCTACAATTTTGCCAAGTTTCATGCAAATCCATTCACCCGTTCGATTTTTTTAAATTTTTTTTTTGCCCCGCGGGGCCCTTTTAAAACCTCCACATCAAACCTAGGGGGTCAGGGAGGATCTACTATGCCCCCTTATGGTCATTTGCCCCTTCGCTTTGGCCTCCTCTTGTCTCTCGATCCTACCGAGAGACAAGATGGCGGCCGCTCCGTACTGTTTGGAATGTTTACAGACACCGGAGAGCCAATCAGCTTCGCTTTGCAAAGCTCCGTAACGCGAAAAGTACGCGAAGCGGAGCGCTGCCCGGGACGCTGTCACAGATATATATCTTTTTTGAACGTTAATTTCTCAAAATCCACTGGAGCACATATATTGAGACCTAGCAAAGGCACATCGGGCTACCAGTCCCTACAATTTTGCCAAGTTTCGTGCAAATCCATTCAGCCGTTCGGGCTAAAAGTGAGGCCAACCGCCCTATGGAAATTAACATGGGAAAAACGCGTTTTGGGACCCCCCTTTTTCCTCAACCCCCCCTTGACGAACCCCCCCCAAATTTTCAGGGGCTGCTCAGAAACAAAATGTTCAATTTTCCTGAAAATATCAGCCAATTCCCTCCACAAACGCCAAAGTTATTACACATAGAATTTTCAAAAATCCCATAGAGAAAAAATCCTAACTATATATACCTACTGGCGACCGCCAGTAGGTAATATATATATATATATATATATGTATATATATATATATTCACTGAAAAAACCATAGTTTTCACACCAGTTATAGTTAGGAATTAGCATTTAAAAAACCTATTAAATTCACTGAAAAAACCATAGGTTTGAAACCAGTTATAGTTAGCTGGAAATTTTACTGACATAAAACCATTGAAATTCCCATGTTATAGTTAGTTGGACTCACTATAACATGCGTGCACCGGTAAGCGCAGTCTTGCGGCGCGCCCCGGTGCGCGTACCGGTGAGCGTCCCGTTAGCGCTATTGCCGCGAACGAAAACATCATCGTGACGTATCGTGTAGCCGCGTGACGCGTCTTATGACGCACGGCGTAAGTGCACCCGGAAGCGCCCAGGCGCATACGATCAAACTACGTAAGCGCCCCCGGGCGCGCGCCCCGGGGCGCGTAGCGTAAGCGCGTCAGGTCATGTGACCTGAAAATAACACTTTTCATTGGTTCAGAGCAGTTTTTTTTCCAAATGATGAAAGCCCCCACCTTTTTTCCTCATTCTCACTTTGTACTTTTACTGAGGAAGACCTGTTTGCAGACCTGAGAAATGGCTACAGTAGCAGCAGCAGCAGGAGCATCTCAACCACCACCACCACCACCACCACCACCACAAGGACCACCACAACACCACAGTGGTGGTGAAGAAGAAGAGGAGGAGTAGGAGGAGGAGGAGGAGAGGCAGTTCCTGCCTGAAGATAATACCCCCTATAAACCTAAGGAGCACTTTGTGTGGGAGTTTTTAAAATCCCAAGGGGACTTAAGAAAGTAAATGCTGCAAAAGTCACATGTCTCATCTGTGGCACTGTACTTTCCAGGGGGAACCCTGCAAAAAAATATTCATTTGGCAACCATACTATGATGCGCCATATGCAACGCTTGCACCCAAACAACTATGCTGCGGCAGAGGTCAGAGAACTAACAAGAAAGCCTCCCCAATCTTCTCCCAGCACCTCCAAAAGAAAACAACCCACTCCATCGGGTCCAGAGACAAGGGAGATGGTCCCAAATATCCAACCCCAGTTTGGAGATTATAAAATAGTTTGTAAATTTTGCGGGACTACAATTTCCTATGGAGAGCAAAGTATCAAACTTATCAACCGTGCTGGAGACGACCACAACTGCAAAAAGAAACCTTCATTTTTTCCTGATTTTTTTTGCTCCAGTTGAGCCGTTTACAATTCCCTGTTTTTTGTTTGTCCCCATAAAAATTACAAAAAAAATATAAAATTGTTCATAAAAGCCAAAAAAAGTAAAAAATGTTCAAAAAAACAATAAAAAAATATAAAACATCAAAAAGAATAAAATAACTGTTCTTTTTAGAACTACCTCCAAGTTATAAAAAAATGCTACATTTCTTTAAAACTGTCATTCTTTTTTCTCCATGGTACGCTCCCCGGTGTGCGTACCGGGCGCCCCCCCGCGAAAATCGAAAAAAATAATACTTTTTTTTTTTTTGCCCCGCGGGGGCCCTTTTATGGCCCCCACATCAAACCTAGTGGGTCAGGGTAGGTCTACCCTGCCCCCTTTTGGTCATTTCCCCCTTTGTTTTTGCTACCTCTTGTGTCTCGATCCTACCGAGACACAAGATGGCGGCCACTCCGGACTGTTTGGAATGTTGACAGACACCCGAGAGCCAATCAGCTTTCCGCTCGCGAACACGCGTAGCGCGCTGGAGCGCGCCCCGGTGCGCGTACCGGGGCACGCATATAGATATATATATTTTTTTGAACCTAAATTACTCAAAATCCACTGGAGCACATATCTTGAGACATAGCAAAGGCACATCGGGCTACCAGTCCCTACAATTTTGCCAAGTTTGGTGGAAATCCATTCAGCTGTTCGGGCTAAAAGTTAGGTTAACCGCCCTATGGAAATTAACATGGGGAAAACACGTTTTGTGACCCCCCTTTTATCTCTGCCCCCGCTTGACGAATCCCCCCCAAACTTTCAGGGAAGGAGCGGAGCGGAGCTGGCCATTTTCATGGAGAAATTCAGCCAATTCAGTCCATCAACGCCAAAGTTATTCCCAATAGAATGTTGCAGGTTTCCTATGGAAAACGATCCTAACTATAACTACCTACTGGCGACTGCCAGTAGGTAATATATATATATATATATATATTCACTGAAAAAACCATAGGTTATAGACCATATATAGTTAGGAATTAGCATTTACAAAACCTTGAAAATTCACTGAAAAAACCATAGGTTATAGACCATATATAGTTAGGAATTAGCATTTACAAAACCTTGAAAATTCACTGAAAAAAACATAGGTTATAGACCATATATCGTTAGGAATTAGCATTTAAAAAACCTTATTTTACCCACACAAAACCATTGAAATTCCATATATAGTTAGTTGCACTAACTATATATCGCGCACCCGCAATCCACTGCTGATGATGTCACATATTACATCATTCATGACATGGTCAGTGACATCACTGATGACATCACTGATGACATCTCAAATGACATCACTGATGACATCACTGATGACATCTCATTTGACATCAATGACCACATCACTGATGATATCATTCATGTGACAATACAATGCATCTCCTCACACTTTAATATAACCTCTGTTACACCCAGTGTTAAATACAGAGTATAATTTTTGAAACCATTGACACACCAATACTAGTTACTACATACGCACTCAGTGATTCCTATGTTTACACACACATTCACTCATTTACCCATACAATCATTCATACATACAATCACTCATCTTTACAACACTATCATATGCACTCATACACCTATACAGACTCTCACACTCTGTCACTCATCCATGGAGTTACTCACACACCTAGTCAGTCCTGTAAAGAATCAATCACACTTCCATTTTCTAATCTATACAGTTAAACATAGAGCACCTTACATTTTGAAACATATACTAACACATAATTACTCTCTTATACAATCATTGATACAAGTAAACATTGATCTGCACAGAGTCACACACCTCCCAGCCAGCCACACACACACTCAGTCTCCCATACAAATACTTGGGCAATCAATCAATAACCCATATAGTTACTCATATAGCTACTGATCAACACATGCAGCAGTTTACAGAACAACAGACATAATGATGCACAAATTAAGACAGTTTAGTCACTAACCCATGCACTCAGTGAGACACATTTAATCACTCACTCATACAGTCAGTCACGCACCTACTAAATCCTTCATCCAGACACTTCTACATCTACTCATTCTTCAATATGTAAAACATATTTAAACTTTACAGAAACACACAGTCACTGGATGATGTCATCAGTGATGTCATTTGAGCTTTGAATGCTGCCCCCCCCTCATTTCTATTAGGAGTACTCTCTCTTTGCAGATAGTGAAAGGTAGTTAACGCAGGCCTTTGCCCCCGTTGTAATACGTCGTGCCTGCTTCTCTCTCCATTTGATTGATTGTTATCCAAGCATTTACTGTTTTAGAATTGGTTCTCTTTGGTTCATTCTCTATTTACAAACAAACACAGAGTCGCAATACTCTGTTTAGTCTTTGCAGATAACGAAAAATCGTGTAAAAAAAACAAAAGGAATCGAGCAAAATCAGTAGGCCACTAATGGGATCTCTTTTTGACCTCGCTAAAATAGAAACATTAGGAACAACCCCTCATGACAAATACGAAACTAGTGAGATGAACTGAACTCCACACCATGATGGCTGCAATACAGCTCGGCTCCGCCACCCACCCCGCCCAAAATAACGATAAAGAGCGGCTGCCATGATTGGTTGCGGAATGGCCACGACGGAGCTACGAAATGGTGGTGCTCTCATGCTAACCCCAGCTTCTGTCTGAAACATCCAGAAACACTGTAGACTACCAATTCGATCAGTTCCGGTAGCGCCCCAATGTAACCCGGTAGAGAAGAACTAGCCCTCCCCTCTTTGACTGATGGTTCTTGTTGCCTGTCCCTTCTGTTGTCATTTAACAGAACTATTTAGCCTGCTGAAAGGGGTTGTGTTCCGACCGCTGGTTGGTGGAGACATTTTGACTATATTCTGGACCTGCGTTGTCGCGTAATGCGTCATATGACGCGCCGCGTTAGCGCATCCGGAAGTCATCCGGGACGCGACGCGCAGCGCGTAACGTAAGCATAACAGGTCATGTGACTTGTTAATAAAACTTTTCATTGGTTGATTTTACTTTTCTTATTCTAATGATGAAAGGCTTGGTCTTATGACCTAAAAATTACGCTTTTTATTACTTCCGAACATTATTTTTTCTTAAATATATGTTATAATGTTCCAGGCTAATGTACTTTCCCGGAAAATTTACAACTGTCCTGCAAGTAAAATATATTCTTTTTTCGAGAAAAAGGGCGTTTCTTCGTCCCATGACGGAGCCGTTGAGCAAAAGAGGGTCGACCTGCTGTCTTAGTCGCCGATACGCCTGAATATGAGATTCTTATCGATCACTTTATGTTGCAGGAGTAGAAAACACAACAGCCCTTGACCATTTATCTTTACTGCGTTCCTGCGTATTATACCTTTTACCCTTCATGTAATTGGTCTGCTTTATTTCACTTGCCTTTTAATGATTCTAAAACAGTGACTATTATTAAAAACTTTACCAATGTATATACTACTACCATGTTTTCTTTTAAAAACCTTTATTGTGAAAATTTCATTATACAAATACGAGCCTATAACCACGTGGGCCGGCCACGGAGCAAACTGTAATCGTATATGATGAGTAGACATTTACACTGTAGAGGAATGTAACGGGCGGGCCATTAGGTTGCAAGAACTAAGGTGTCTAACAGTTGCGGAATCGGTGGACGTACATTTTATAATTAAAATACGACAGGGCCAGTTACAATAAAATTATCTAGATATACATTTGCGGGCAAGTACCATGGGTGACGTTAATTCGAACTTTCAATAGTACAGTAATCAATAACACATCAGAACTTAATATCAATAGGGATGTCGAAATACTCAATCAATTCTCGTCCCCGCCCGCCATGTGCTTCAAAACTGCATACGTATCTCGTGATTTCAAGGTTCTGCAACCAGTACACAACAAGGAGTTACGAGTCCCATTTATTCCGGCGCCATTTTGGGCGAGGACGGACAGGTCCAGGATATAGTCAAAATGTCTCTACCAACCATCGACTTTGATGATGTTCATATGCTGTATTTATAGAGTAACACTCATCTGTCCACATGAAATTAATTTGCCACAATCTAAACATGTCATTTTAATCTTTCGAAAGTTCTTCTAAATATTTGGGACCGTTTCCCTTGCCTCTGATGCTGTCAGTGCCACTTCTTTGATGAATGTACTGGCAGGTCGGGGGTTCTCCTCCAAATCTCTCTTTTATGCAGCACTATAATTAATTGGTGCCACCTCTCCATATGATGATGCATGGTATAGTTACCATAACTATATTTTTTTTCGGTTCCTCTGGAGAGTACATCGTGGCAGATGAAGCGTATAACGTACCGGGCATTTACCTTTTTTTGCATGTAGAGGAAAGGAAAAAAAAATCGAGCGTCCGAGTTCTAAGGTGTCCCAGGGCCATTTTAGAGGACCAGGCCCAAATCCAAAGAACAGGTCGCCATTTTGAGAGTCCTGTTGCAGCCGCCTGTCGCTGTAGCATCAAGAGCGGCCGAAACTCAGCTGAATGGCAACTGAAACGGTAAAGGGGCGCCCCACTACAGCAGACGAGCCTCCACCTAGGAAGGCCCGTTCATGCCGCCTCCCCCCCCCCCTTCGGGCACCCCACGCCGTTATTCGGAGCAGTATTGTAGGATGGCCACACCAGTGCAGCAACTTGCTAGACACCACCTCGGTGGTAACCGAATCTCAGCGCCTTGTGGTGTCTTCTATTCAGAAAACATTGTTGTGCTGCCTTCGACCTATTCGCCGCAAGTGCGCACGCAACTCAGCTGCATAGCTTGCTAGACACCACCGCGGTGCTAACCGAATCTCAGCGCCTTGTGGTGTCTTCTATTCCAAAAATATTGTTGCGCTGCCTTTGGCCCCATTCGCACATCGGTCCGCTACTGACGCCATCTCACAGGCCAACGGGGCGCCCCACGCCGACTTTCAGCATTGTAGGATGGCCTCACCAGTGCACCTTACTAGACACCACCTCGGTGCCATCCGGATCTTGGCATCTCAGCGCCTTGTGGTGTCTTCTATTCAGAAAATATTGTTGCGCTGCCTTTGGCCCCATTCGCACATCGGTCCGCTACTGACGCCATCTCACAGGCCAACGGGGCGCCCCACGCCGACTTTCAGCATTGTAGGATGGCCACACCAGTGCGGCAACTTGCTAGACATCACCTCGGTGGTAACCGAATCTCAGCGCCTTGTGGTGTCTTCTATTCAGAAAATATTGTTGCGCTGCCTTTGGCCCCATTCGCACATCGGTCCGCTACTGCTGCCATCTCACAGGCCAACGGGGCGCCCCACGCCGACTTTCAGCATTGTAGGATGGCCACACCAGTGCACCTTACTAGACACCACCTCGGTGCCATCCGGATCTTGGCATCTCAGCGCCTTGTGGTGTCTTCTATTCAGAAAATATTGTTGCGCTGCCTTTGGCCCCATTCGCACATCGGTCCGCTACTGACGCCATCTCACAGGCTAATGGGGCGCCCCACGCCGAGTTTCAGCATTGTAGGATGGCCACACCAGTACAGCAACTTGCTAGACATCACCTCGGTGCCATCCGGATCTTGGCATCTCAGCGCCTTGTGGTGTCTTCTAGTCCGAAAATATTGTTGCGCTGCCTTTGGCCCCATTCGCACATCGGTCCGCTACTGACACCATCTCACAGGCCAACAGGGCGCCCCACGCCGACTTTTACCATTGTAGGATGGCCACACCAGTGCCACAACTTGCTAGACACCACCTCGGTGCCATCCGGATCTTGGCATCTCAGCGCCTTGTGGTGTCTTCTATTCAGAAAATATTGTTGCGCTGCCTTTGGCCCCATTCGCACATTTGTCCGCTACTGATGCCATCTCACAGGCCAACGGGGCGCCCCACGCCGACTTTCAACATTGTAGGATGGCCACACCAGTGCGGCAACTTACTAGACACCACCTCGGTGCCATCCGGATCTTGGCGCGTTGTGCTGCCTTCGGCCTATTCGCACATCGGTCCGCTACTGACGCGAACTCACAGGCCAACGGGGCGCCCCACGCCGACTTTCAGCATTGTAGGATGGCCACACCAGTGCTGCAACTTGCTGGACACCACCTCGGTGCCATCCGGATCTTGGCGCGTTGTGTTGCCTTCGGCCTATTCGCACATCGGTCCGCTACTGACGCCGCCTCACGTGCCAACGTATTTTCTCCGCATTTTATACCCTATGCCACATAACAGGTCATGTGACTTGTTTATAAAACTTTTCATTGGTTCATTTTACTTTTGGTTTCCTAATGATGGAAGGCTTGATCATATGACCTAAAAATAACACTTTTCATTGGATGAAAACTTTTTTTTTTCCCAAACGATGAAAGCCCCACCTTGTTTCTGGATGTTTCAGACTTAAGCTGGCGTCACCATGAAAGCACCACCATCTCGTGGCTCCGTCGTGGTCATTCCGAGAGCAATCATGGCAGCCGCTCCCCACCAGAAGCCTGCAGGAGTCGGGGGCCCCCAAAACTTTTGTTGAATCCTCAAGGCGGAGGGGACGCTTTCGAGAATGGGGTCCAAGACCTAGCAGACAAGTGTCCGATTTCCAAGGTGTCCCAGGGCCATTTCAGTGGACCAGGCCCAAAAAGGAAAGAGCCTGCCGCCATTTTGAGAGTCCTGTGACAGCCGCCTATCGCTGCACCGCAAAAGTGGGCGCAACTCAGCTGAATTGCCGCTTTTGACACAGTGGACCAAAAGCGGATGGAATGGCAACTGAAACGGCAAAGGGGCGCCCCACTACAACAGACGAGACTCCACCTGGAGAGGCCCGTTCACGCCGCCTCCCCCCCCCCCCCGGGGCGCCCCACGCCGTTATTCGGAGCAGCATTGTAGGATACCAAAACCAGTGCGGCAACTTACTGGACATCACCTTGGTGCCATCGTTCTGCTGCCTTGGAACTATTCGCACAACAGTTTGCTACTGATGACCCACCCCCCGCGACGCCCCACGCCGGATGCCGAAATCAGTGCGGCACCCAGGGAACATCACCTGGGTGCCGTCCAGAAATCTGGACGTTGTGCTGCGTTGGGACTATTCGCACAGCCGACCGCTACTTCGTTGTTTTTCCCTAAAAATGTTTAAATGTTTTTACTGTTTTTGTTTTGTTGTATATATTTATAAGTTATTAAAGTTTTATGATCTTACTACTTTGTTGGAGTGCTATATATTTTTTATGTGACACATAATTGTAAAAACTTTGATGTACAAAGAGTCATCCCTGGAATCTTCCGCTTCAGGCTCGGTCCCCTCCCCAATCACAATACAGGATGGTTTTCAGATAGTAGGAACGCGTGTGCTGTGACGGATCTCATCGAGTGTGGGCCTTGATCTACTATAACTCCTTTGAAGAGGGGTGATTCTTTACAGCTGGGGCCATAAACTACATCTGCAGGGCTAGCTGATAGCCTAGGACCGGCCTGGACAATCGGACACAGAGGAAAAGGAGTGTCAGAGGGTGCGGTAGTGAATAGGGCGAAAGGGAGGTGTCGGGCGGGCACAGGGTGTTATTCTCAGGGAAGAGCAGCGCAGATGGGGGGAGGTTTATTACCCATGCATAAGACAGAGAACGGGGGTGACCAGTGCCTGGGGGAGATGCTTGCGAGGGTGGGGAGCCATGCTAAGGATCGACAGCGTGCAGAGAGTGGGTCTGGTCAAGGCATCTAAAATGACTGCCGTGCACGACAAAAGTGTGGCATTTGAAAAAAGGCAAGATGGCGCAGACAATGTTTTTCAACACTTCCTGATTTCCTTCGAATCGAACGTTAACAGACGTTGGGGCATATTACCAAAGTTAAGCGATATTTATCCCTAACGATGCTTAGCAACGAATTTTTTACCGCTAAGCATCGTCAGAAATTATCGCAGATAAACCTTGCTATTATCAAGGTTTATCGCAAATGCGAAAAAAAACGACCGCAATGCATTAATATCGCTGAAAACTCAGCGATATTCATGCATTACCGAGCTAATGCTCTTAGCCATGTTATCCACCTCCCATTGGATAACATGGCTCAGAACTGCTCAGGGCAGGTGGTAGCTTTTGGAGATATTCGCGCTTAGCGCGAATATCTCCAAAAGTTGGTAATATGAGATAGCGATGTTAGCGACTGTTTCCAGTCGCTAACATCTTGGCATGCCCACTTTGCATGTCATTAGTGATAAATATCACTGACATGCAAAGGGGGCCCAAGATGGTCGCTATCTCCTACTAGCGGTCGCTAACTGGTGTTAGCAACAGCTAGGTAATACAGAGATAATTTTATCTCCGCGAAGCGGAGCGCTGTTACAGATATATATCTTTTTTTGAACGTTAATTTCTCAAAATCCACTGAAGCACATATATTGAGACCTAGCAAAGGCACATCGAGCTACCAGTCCCTACAATTTTGCCAAGTTTCGTGCAAATCCCTTCAGCCGTTCGATTATTATTATTATTATATTTTTTGCCCCGCGGGGCCCTTTTAAAACCTCCACATCAAACCTAGGGGGTCAGGGAGGATCTACTACGCCCCCTTATGGTCATTTGCCCCTTCGCTTTGGCCTCCTCTTGTCTCTCGATCCTACCGAGAGACAAGATGGCGGCCGCTACGGACTGTTTGGAATGTTTACAGACGCCGGAGAACCAATCAGCTTCGCAAAGCTCCGTTACGCGAAAAGTACGCGAAGCGGAGCGCTGTTACAGATATATATCTTTTTTTGAACGTTAATTTCTCAAAATCCACTGGAGCACATATATTGAGACCTAGCAAAGGCACATCGGGCTACCAGTCCCTACAATTTTGCCAAGTTTCGTGCAAATCCATTCAGCCGTTCGATTATTATTATTTTATTTTTTTTGCCCCGCGGGGCCCTTTTAAAACCTCCACATCAAACCTAGAGGGTCAGGGAGGATCTACTATGCCCCCTTATGGTCATTTGCCCCTTCGCTTTGGCCTCCTCTTGTCTCTCGATCCTACCGAGAGACAAGATGGCGGCCGCTACGGACTGTTTGGAATGTTTACAGACGCCGGAGAACCAATCAGCTTCGCTTCACAAAGCTCCATAACGCGTAAAGTCCGCGAACCGGAGCGCTGCCTGGTCGGCTGTTACAGATATATATCTTTTTTTGAACGTTAATTTCTCAAAATCCACTGGAGCACATATATTGAGACCTAGCAAAGGCACATCGGGCTACCAGTCCCTACAATTTTGCCAAGTTTCGTGCAAATCCATTCAGCCGTTCGGGCTAAAAGTGAGGCCAACCGCCCTATGGAAAACTCAATGTTAAAAACGCGTTTTGGGACCCCCCTTTTTTCTCGGCCCCCCCTTGACAAACCCCCCCCAAATTTTTAGGGGCTGCTCAGAAACAAAATGTTCCATTTTCCTGAAAATTTCAGCCAATTCCGTCCACAAACGCCAAAGTTATTAGACATAGAATTTTCAAAAATCCCATAGAGAAATAATCCTAACTATATATACCTACTGGCGACCGCCAGTAGGTAATATATATATATTTCAACCAGAAGTTGCCTGTGGAGAAAGGGCCAGCACAGGTAGGTAAAATCAGCCAGTATTTTTTTGGAGAAGCAGCAAAAGCCAATGCAGCATAACGATTTCACCTGAGTCCAGCTCCAGCCCGACGCGTTTCTTGCAAGCAGCACTACCTCATGGGCTCTGGGAGATGAAAGGCTTACAGCATGGCAGTTCTTTGAAGCACCTATATACAACAGTCAATTCCGCCACAATAGACGTGGCCACCCAAGTGGCCTCCTGGGACATGTGGTGTTTCAAGTTATACCTCCAGTGAGTTGCCGCGTTGCTGACCTCAATAATTAAAATAAAATCCCAAGTGGGTGGCGAAACCTTCATGTAGCTTGGTTCTGCTCATAATGCTAATCCAACGGCACCACCTGTCCCGAGTGCCGCAGCGTCGGTTGGCACCGCAGCGGGACTGCACACGGCAGCGAGGCACCTTTCGCGGCTCAGGCAGGCCGCCAAACATTTCAACCAGAAGTTGCCTGTAGAGAAAGGGCCAGCACAGGTAGGTAAAAGCAGCCAGTATTTTATTGGAGAAGCAGCAAAAGCCAATGCAGCATAACGATTTCAACAGAGTCCAGCTCCAGCCCGACGCGTTTCGTGCAAGCAGCACTTCCTCATGGGCTCTGGGCGATGAAAGGCTTACAACGTGGCAGTTCTTTTAAGCACCTATATACAACAGTCAATCCCGCCCCAATAGGCGTGGCCACCTGAGTGGCCTTCTGGGACATGTGGTGTTTCAAGTTATACCTCCAGTGAGTTGCCGTGTTGCTGACCTCAATAATCAAAATAAAATCCCAGTGGGTGGCGAAATCTTCATGTAGCTTGGTTCTGCTCGTAATGCTAATCCAACGGCACCACCTGTCCCGAGTGCCGCAGCGTCGGTTGGTGCCGCAGCAAGACTGCACACGGCAGCGAGGCACCTTTCGCGGCTCAGGCGGGGCCGCCAAACATTTCAACAATATATATAATATAGTTAGGACCTAGTTTCCATAGGAAATCCGCAACATTCTATTGGGAATAACTTTGGCGCCGGTTGATGAATCTTCGTGAATTTCTCGAAGAAGATTGCTCGCTCCTTCCCTGAAAGTTTTAGGGGGATTCGTCAAGTGGGGGCTGAGAAAAAAGGGGGGTCCCAAAACTTGTTTTCCCCATGTTATTTTTCATAGGACGATTAGACATGGCTACAGCTTGAACTGCTGAACGGAATTACAAGAAATTTGGCAAAATGGTAGAGTCTGATTCGCAGATCACGCTTTTGCTTAAATGGTGTAAATCCCTCCAGTAGTTCTTGAGAAAATCAAAAGAAAAGATATATATATATCTAGAAGCATGCACCGTGCGCGTATCGGGTGTGCGCGACGGAATTCTGATTTTCTGTTAGACGTCTGTCAACATTCCAAATGGTGGAAACTAGGAAGTGTTGGCCGCCATTTTGTCACTCCGAGGCAGAAGAGAGCCAAAAACAAAAGTGGAGAACGTGAAAAGGGGAAAGGGTAGAGACTCTCTGACTCCCTAGGCCTTTTCAGGGGGTCCCTGAAGGACCCCGAAGGCCCCAAAAAAAATATTATTATTTTTTTTAAATTGCGGAGTGCGTGCACGGTGCATGCACCTCCGAGGCAGAAGAGAGCCAAAAACAAAAGTGGAGAATGTGAAAAGGGGGCAGGATAGAGACTCCCTGATCCCTTTGCCCTCCTCAGGGGGGTCCCTAAAGGACCCCTAAGGGCAAGCAATTTTTTTTTATCACGAGGTGCGCGCACGTCGGCAAAAAAAAGAGAAAAAAAAATACAGATAAATAACAAGTTTGAGTGTTTAGATGTTGGTTGGCTCTAAAAAGAGCCGTTGTGTTCATTGAGTGTTTTTTGTACCTACAAGTAGGTGCCGATGCAGAGTCTAAAGTTCAAGAGGAAGACTCTGTTCCCCTCATCTGTGAAATGTACACCGTCTCCTCTATAAATGCCTTGCATGCTGTAAAGCAAGTTGTTGTGGTATATAGAACCCATACCATAGTCTCTAAGGAAAGCAGAAACAGACTTATTCACATGTTTCCTTGCTTTCCTAATCTGCGGACAATATTGGTTGAACCAGTTCCATTTTTGCCTTTGGCATATATTAGAATATACAAAGGCAGTTTGTGGAAAAAGTGACATCAATTGCCCAAAGGTGTCCTTTAAAAGCATTTCCAGACCTACCCCAGTTAAAGTGCCCAGGTCATTGCCACCATAGCGCACAATTATGAGGTCAGGGTATGGGAGATGCAAAAAGGATTTTACCAATGACATCAATTGGTGACATCTCAATACTCTCTGGCCAATCCACATAAAATCCACATTTGGTAAATCAAGGTTGAGAATGCATCTATTTGCTGCATACCTTTCACTCCAGAAAATATAGCTGTGTCCTACAATCCACACTCTAAGCATCTTGAAGGGAGATCTGGTTGTACTGAGATGGGCTCAGGAAATAAAATGGCAGTTTGAAAAGTAGGAGTTTAGAATAAAATGTGGATGAGATTCAGTGAACTTGGAAAAAAAGAAATGATTGGTGGTTTCTGAAAATTCAACATTGAAAACTAGGGTGCATGCTACTGTTTTTTAAAAGGAGAAATGCTAATGGTTGAGAAAAAAACATTGAAAGGAACATTGCACAGGATAAGCTGGTGCATTGAGAAGTCAAACACCCTTGCTGGTTTGGTTTGCAGGTGAACTTTTCACCTGTGTGTTCAGTTAGGTGTTCTATGGAGTGTTACCATGGTAACAGGCAGAGAGAGCAGTGGGGGAAGGTTGAATATTATGTGAGTTTGAAAGTGTTGCAATGTAGAACCAATTAAAATGTTGATTTGGTTTTGAATTCGTGTTGGAATAAATTTAATTGGTTATCTACATGAATATGGTTGGAAAATGAGAGGGAAGCAATGCCATTCTATTGTTCAAGTGAATGGTGTACAATTCAGAGATTCTGCTTAAGAAAATCTGGTGTGTGATTGACACTGTTCTAAATCTACAAAAGCATTTTTAAAGGTGAGTTGTTAATTTATAAAGGGATCTATGTTGTGCACTTTAAATTAATAAGAAAAATGTGTTCTAATGTAGAAGCAGGAGTTTATTTGTATAGAGTCGGAATCTGAATGTGTCTGCTTTGGGAAAAACATTGTGATAGGAGCATTTGGTATGTTAATGTGTTTGAGGAGATATTTTTTTGCAGTACAGTGCTGTTGTTAGAAATGTAGAGTGTGTACATGAAGTGGTCTAACCACTTACACACTTGTATATCAGGGTTAGAATTCTCAGATAGTCTCCTTGCAGTCTAGTAAACATTCTGGGTTTGCTGCACAAATGTCATAGAAAATCTTTCAGTAGCATGTGGCAGAATAATTTGCTTAGTTGATGTGTTTAAAAATATGGGAATACATGTACTCATGGAGTGAGTCAGGCTTTAGGACACTTAGTGCTAGAAAGTCCTATGCAGCATATGTGTCAGGCCTCTTAATTCTCAAATAGTCTACATGCTGCGTAATAAAGATCATGGGTGTGCTCTAGAAATTGTATAGCAACTCTCTCTGTAGCATGTCGTAATCATTTCAGTGAATTTTTTATTTCTAAATTCTCAGTCCCACCTTGACCCCTTACACTGCCTGAACACCACTGCACTGTCCTAAACCCTGAAACACCATCCCTAGCAAAACCTGCTAAACTCTTTCAACACTACTGCACTGCTCTAAACCCAAAAACAGCACTCCCAGCAAGACTATCTTTCACTGTCGTAATCATGTTACTTAATTGCAAGGGATACTGCCATGTGTCTAAGATCACAGTGTGAGTCAGTATTCATTTCAGAAAATTGTGGCAGAATAATTTGCTTAGTTGATGTGTTTAAAAATATGGGAATACATGTACTCATGAAGTGAGTCAGACTTTAGGACATGTAGTTCTAGAAAGTCCTGTGCAGCATGTGTGTCAGGCCTCTTAATTGCCAAATAGTCTCCATGCTGTGTAATAAAGATCCTGGGTGTGCTGTGGAAATGCCAGAGCAACTCTTTCTGTAGCATGTAGTAATCATTTCAGTGAATTTTCATTTCTCCATTCTCAGTCCCACCTTGACCCCCTACACTGCCTGAACACCACTGCGCTGTCCTAAACCCTGAAACAGCACTCCCAACAAGACTCTCTTTCACTGTAGTAATCATTTTACTGCATTGCAAGGGATACTGTCATGTGTCTAAGATCACAGTGTGAGTCAGTATTCATTTCAGAAAATTGTGGCAGAATAATTTGCTTAGTTGATGTGTTTAAAAATATGGGAATACATGTACTCATTAAGTGAGTCAGGTTTTAGGACACGTAGTGCTAGAAAGTCCTATCCAGCAGGTGTGTCAGGCCTCTTAATTCCCAAATAGTCTCCATGCTGTGTAATAACGATCCTGGATGTGCTGTAGAAATGGCATAGCATCTCTCTCTGTAGCATGTAGTAATTATGTCAGTGAATTTTCATTTCTACATTCTCAGTCCCACCTTGACCTCCTACAGTGCCTGGACACCACTGCAGTGTCCTAAACCCTGAAACATCATCTCTAGCAAAACCTGCCAAACGCTTTCAACACTATTGCACTGCTTTAAACTATGAAACAGCACTCCCAGCAAGACTCTCTTTCACTGTAGTAATCATTTTACTGAATTGCAACGGATACTGTCATGTGTCTAAGATC
The DNA here is from genome assembly GCF_964261635.1 of Lissotriton helveticus. NCBI lineage: Eukaryota > Metazoa > Chordata > Amphibia > Caudata > Salamandridae > Lissotriton > Lissotriton helveticus. Next base: position 205,143,207 of record NC_136067.1, read on the forward strand.
AGTGTGAGTCAGTATTCATTTCAGAAAATTGTGGCAGAATGATATGCTTAGTTGATGTGCTTAAAAATATGGGAATACGTGTACTCATGAAGTGAGTCAGGCTTTAGGACATGTAGTGCTAGAAAGTCCTATGCAGCATGGGTGCCAGGCTTCTTAATTCCCAAATAGTCTCCATGCTATGTAATAAAGATTCTGGATGTGCTGTAGAAATGCCATAGCTACTCTCTCTGTAGCATGTAGTAATAATTTCAGTGAATTTTCATTTCTCCATTCTCAGTCCCACCTTGACCCCCTACACTACCTGAACACCGTTGACCTGTCCTAAACCCTGAAACAGCACTCCCAGCAAGACTCTCTTTCACTGAAGTAATCATTTTACTGAATTGCAAGAGATACTGTCATGTGTCTAAGATCACAGTGTGAGTCAGTATTCATTTCAGAAAATTGTGGCAGAATAATTTGCTTAGTTGATGTGTTTAAAAATATGGGAATACATGTACTCATGAAGTGAGTCAGACTTTAGGACATGTAGTTCTAGAAAGTCCTGTGCAGCATGTGTGTCAGGCCTCTTAATTGCCAAATAGTCTCCATGCTGTGTAATAAAGATCCTGGGTGTGCTGTGGAAATGCCAGAGCAACTCTCTCTGTAGCATGTAGTAATCATTTCAGTGAATTTTCATTTCTCCATTCTCAGTCCCACCTTGACCCCCTACACTGCCTGAACACCACTGCGCTGTCCTAAACCCTGAAACAGCACTCCCAACAAGACTCTCTTTCACTGTAGTAATCATTTTACTGAATTGCAAGGGATACTGTCATGTGTCTAAGATCACAGTGTGAGTCAGTATTCATTTCAGAAAATTGTGGCTGAATAATTTGCTTAGTTGATGTGTTTAAAAATATGGGAATACATGTACTCATTAAGTGAGTCAGGTTTTAGGACACGTAGTGCTAGAAAGTCCTATCCAGCAGGTGTGTCAGGCCTCTTAATTCCCAAATAGTCTCCATGCTGTGTAATAACGATCCTGGATGTGCTGTAGAAATGGCATAGCATCTCTCTCTGTAGCATGTAGTAATCATGTCAGTGAATTTTCATTTCTACATTCTCAGTCCCACCTTGACCTCCTACAGAGCCTGGACACCACTGCAGTGTCCTAAACCCTGAAACATCATCCCTAGCAAAACCTGCCAAACGCTTTCAACACTATTGCACTGCTTTAAACTATGAAACAGCACTCCCAGCAAGACTCTCTTTCACTGTAGTAATCATTTTACTGAATTGCAACGGATACTGTCATGTGTCTAAGATCAGTGTGAGTCAGTATTCATTTCAGAAAATTGTGGCAGAATGATATGCTTAGTTGATGTGTTTAAAAATATGGGAATACATGTACTCATGAAGTGAGTCAGGCTTTAGGACATGTAGTGCTAGAAAGTCCTATGCAGCATGGGTGCCAGGCTTCTTAATTCCCAAATAGTCTCCATGCTATGTAATAAAGATTCTGGATGTGCTGTAGAAATGCCATAGCTACTCTCTCTGTAGCATGTAGTAATAATTTCAGTGAATTTTCATTTCTCCATTCTCAGTCCCACCTTGACCCCCTACACTACCTGAACACCGTTGACCTGTCCTAAACCCTGAAACAGCACTCCCAGCAAGACTCTCTTTCACTGAAGTAATCATTTTACTGAATTGCAAGAGATACTGTCATGTGTCTAAGATCACAGTGTGAGTCAGTTTTCATTACAGAAAACTGTGGCAGAATAATGTGCTTAGTTGATGTGTTTATAAATATGGGAATACATGTACTCATGAAGTGAGTCAGGCTTTAGGACATGTATTTCTAGAAAGTCCTATGCAGCATGTGTGCCAGGCTTCTTCATTCCCAAATAGTCTCCATGCTGTGTAATAAAGATCCTGGGTGTGCTGTAGAAATGCCATAGCTACTCTCTATGTAGCATGTAGTAATAATTTCAGTGATTTTTCATTTCTACATTCTCAGTCCCACCTTGACCTCCTACACTGCCTGAACACCACTGCACTGTCATAAACCCTGAAACACCATCACTAGCAAAACCTGCTAAACTCTTTTAACACTACTGCACTGCTTTAAACCCTGAAACAGCACTCCCAGCAAGACTCTCTTTCACTGTAGTAATCAGTTTACTGAATTGCAAGGGATACTGTCATGTGTCTAAGATCACAGTGTGAGTCAGTATTCATTTCAGAAAATTGTGGCAGAATAATTTGCTTAGTTGATGTGTTTATAAATATGGGAATACATGTACTCATGAAGTGAGTCAGGCTTTAGGACATGTAGTGCTAGAAAGTCCTATGCAGCATGTGTGTCAGGCCTCTTAATTGCCAAATAGTCTCCATGCTGTGTAATAAAGATCCTGGGTGTGCTGTAGAAATGCCATAACAACTCTCTCTGTAGCATGTAGTAATCATTTCAGTGAATTTTCATTTCTCCATTCTCAGTCCCACCTTGACCCCCTACACTGCCTGAACACCACTGCACTGTCCTAAACCCTGAAACAACACTCCCAACAAGACTCTCTTTCACTGTAGTAATCATTTTACTGAATTGCAAGGGATACTGTCACGTGTCTAAGATCACAGTGTGAGTCAGTTTTCATTACAGAAAACTGTGGCAGAATAATGTGCTTAGTTGATGTGTTTATAAATATGGGAATACATGAACTCATGAAGTGAGTCAGGCTTTAGGACATGTATTTCTAGAAAGTCCTATGCAGCATGTGTGCCAGGCTTCTTCATTCCCAAATAGTCTCCATGCTGTGTAATAAAGATCCTGGGTGTGCTGTAGAAATGCCATAGCTACTCTCTATGTAGCATGTAGTAATAATTTCAGTGATTTTTCATTTCTACATTCTCAGTCCCACCTTGACCTCCTACACTGCCTGAACACCACTGCACTGTCATAAACCCTGAAAAACCATCACTAGCAAAACCTGCTAAGCTCTTTTAACACTACTGCACTGCTTTAAACCCTGAAACAGCACTCCCAGCAAGACTCTCTTTCACTGTAGTAATCAGTTTACTGAATTGCAAGGGATACTGTCATGTGTCTAAGATCACATTGTGAGTCAGTATTCATTCCAGAAAATTGTAGTAGAATAATTTGCTTAGTTGATGTGTTTAAAAATATGGGAATACATGTACTCATTAAGTGAGTCAGGTTTTAGGACACGTAGTGCTAGAAAGTCCTATCCAGCAGGTGTGTCAGGCTTCTTAATTCCCAAATAGTCTCCATGCTGTGTAATAAAGATCCTGGGTGTGCTGTAGAAATGCCATAGCTACTCTCTCTGTAGCATGTAGTAATAATTTCAATGATTTTTCATTTCTACATTCTCAGACCCACCTTGACCTCCTACACTGCCTGAACACCACTGCAATGTCTTAAACCCTGAAACACCATCACTAGCAAAACCTGCTAAACTCTTTCAACACTCCTGCACTGCTTTAAACCCTGAAACAGCACTCCCAGCAAGACTCTTTCACTGTAGTAATCAGTTTACTGAATTGCAAGGGATACTGCGATGTGTCTAAGATCACAGTGTGAGTCAGTATTCATTTCAGAAAATTGTGGCAGAATAATTTGCTTAGTTGATGTGTTTATAAATATGGGAATACATGTACTCATGAAGTGAGTCAGGCTTTAGGACATGCAGTGCTAGAAAGTCCTATGCAGCATGTATGTCAGGCTTCTTAATTGCCAAATAGTCTCCATGCTGTGTAATAAAGGTCCTGGGTGTGCTGTAGAAATGCCATAGCAACTCTCTCTGTAGCATGTAGTAATCATTTCAGTTAATTTTCATTTCTACATTCTCAGTCCCACCATGACCCCCTACACTGCCTGAACACCACTGCACTGTCCTAAACCCTGAAACAGCACTCCCAGCAAGACTCTCTTTCACTGTAGTAATCATTTTACTGAATTGCAAGGGATACTGTCATGTGTCTAAGATCACAGTGTGAGTCAGTATTCATTTCAGAAAATTGTGGCAGAATAATTTGCTTAGTTGATGTGTTTAAAAATTTGGGAATACATGTACTCATGAAATGAGTCAGGCTTTAGGACATGTAGTGCTAGAAAGTCCTATGCAGCATGCGTGTCAGGCCTCTTAATTCCCAAATAGTCTCCATGCTGTGTAATACAGATCCTTGGTGTGCTGTAGAAATGCCATAGGAACTCTCTCTGTAGCATGTAGTAATCATTTCAGTGAATTTTCATTTCTACATTCTTAGTCCCACCTTGACCCCCTACATTGCCTGAAGACCACTGCACTGCCCTAAACCCTGAAACGCCACTCCCAACAAGATTCTCTTTCACTGTAGTAATCATTTTACTGAATTGCAAGGGATACTGTCGTGTGTCTGAGATCACAGTGTAAGTCAGTATTCATTTCAGAAAATTGTGGCAGAATAATTTGCTTAGTTGATGTGTTTAAAAATATGGGAATACATGTACTGTCCTAAACCCTGAAAACACCATCCCTAGCAAAACCTGCTAAACTCTTTCAACTTTACTGAACTGCTCTAAACCCAGAAACACCATCTTCAGCGAATGCCCCTATAATGTTGAAACACCACTGCACTGCCTTAAACCCTGAAACAGCACTCCCTGGATTATCTCCTACACTGCCTGTACACTGCTGCTGTGCCTTAAACTTACTTATACATGCTGCATAGGACTTATGGAGTGAACCACACGTTACAACATATAATGCTTCTAATTGCTATGTAGGATGCTAGTAGTGGTCTGTAATTGTAAAAAAAAAGAATTTAACAAGTTTTTTTTTCTTCACAACAGATTTTAATTATCTACAGAAAGAAAAACCATTATGCCTTCGAAGAGTGAGAAAAGAAAAAGATATGAACAGGCGTACTTTTCCAAGAAAAAATAAGTACAAGATTTATCTAAACAACAATGTGTGGAAAAAAAGAAGAAAGCTCCTGGTAAGACAACGAAGGATTTTATAGGGAAAATAACACAAACTAAAAAAAGTGTGGAGAATCAGGAAAAAAAAATATCTGCAACTACAAAGAAAAACCAGACAAAAAAGAAAAATGATGGAAAACTATAAGGTAAAGACATAGGGCCAGTTGTAGGTATATCAATTTTACCGATTCTAAAATACCGAATTTTACCGAATCGGTATTTTAGAATCGGCAAATGGGATGTAGGTAAAAAATCGGTAAAAAATACCGATTCGGTAACATTCGGTATCGGACAATCGGAATTTACCGAATCGGTATTTACCGAATCGGTAAATACCGAATCGGTATTCCCCATTCATTCCTATGGGTCAAAGACCCATAGGAATGAATGGGGAATACCGATTCGGTATTTACCGATTACCGATTCGGTAAATTCCGAATCGGAAAGCAAACAAAAGTGAAACTCAAGTAGGCAGCCAATCAGGTGCCACCACCCTCCCCCTCCCTACCAGGAAGTGGCTACACAGGCAACTGCAACTAATTAGAAGCTTCTGGAAAGGCAGTTGGAGCCGAGCAGAGAGCAGGAGCAACAGAAAGGGTTTGGAGCACTTTTAAAAGTGAAAAATGACAAGCAGACAAGAAAAAGAGCAGCATGAGAGGAGGAAACTGAAATTCAGCAGCATGGAGCTGCAGGTCGTTGTGGAGGAGGTGGTCAAGGTGCACCACAAATTGTTTGGCAGGCAGTCCCTCACTGTGGCTGAATCAGCCAAAAGAAAAATCTGGCTGGACATCATGGAGAAAGTTAATGCCGTGGGGGTGACCACCAGGGACATAGATGGTCCTGTTCCCAGGCTAGGTCGCCCCCACGCTCCACTGCCGCCTGCTCACCTGCTGCCAGGGACCTCCTTGCTGCCTGTTGACGCCTCGGGCGACCCAGCCACCGCTGAGCCGCCCGCCCGCACCAGACTCTTCCCACCGCTGCCTCCCTGCGGCCCCGCCCCCCGCCAGCCCATTGGCCGCCCCGCTCCGCTCCCGCCACCCAGCTGACCCTCCCTCCTGGCTCCTCTCTTAAGGGGACCGCACTCACCTGAGAGGGAGCGACCGCTGAGCCTGTTCCCAGGCTAGGTCGCTCCCACACTCCTCTGCCACCTGCTCACCTGCTTCCAGGGACCTCCTTGCTGCCTGTTGACGCCTCGGGCGACCCAGCCGCCGCTGAGCCGCCCGCCCGCACCAGACTCTTCCTGCCGCTGCCTCCCTGCGGCCCCGCCCGCGCCAGCCCATTGGCCGCCCCGCACCCGCCACCCAGCTGACCCTCCCTCCCGGCTCCTCTATTATGACACCCACGCGCACGCGCAGCGGTCACGTGCAGCGGGCGCGCTGATTGTGCGCCGAAGGCGTGCCAAAGGCAAGCCCATCTGCGCACGTCCGCGCCCTGACCGCGCCCAGCGCCAGGACCCCTGGCCCCCGCCAATGCAAGACCACCCGACGGACCTACAACGACGCCACCCTCTACGCACTCAATGCCGGCCGGAACCCCGCCTGCTACCGAGCCACCCCGAAACGCACCCACAGATCCTTCACCTGCAAAGCCTGCAAGTTCACCTGCCTCGGGACCAGCACCGCACCCGCCAAGGCAAGCACCAGCAGCAACCACCTCAAGTGCATCCTGCTCAACACCCGCTCCGTCCACAGACATGCCGTGGAACTCTGGAACCTACTCGACACAACCTCACCAGACGTCGCCTTCCTCACGGAAACCTGGATGAACGCCTCCTCAGCCCCCAACATCGACATCGCAATCCCGGACGGGTACAAGATAACCAGGAGAGACCGCGTCAACCAGACCGAAGGAGGCATCGCCATCATACAAAGAGACACCATCCGCATCACGACCACCGCCGACGACACCTTCAACGCCGCCGAACACCTCCACTTCCAGATACACACCGACCCCAAGACCACCCTCAGAGGCACCCTCATCTACAGACCCCCGGGACCACGCACACAATTCAGCGACGACATCGCAGATTTCATCAGTCCGCGTGCCCTCACCTCCTCGGAGTACATCCTCCTAGGGGACCTCAACTTTCACCTGGAGAACAACAATGACAGCAACACAGTCACCCTACTGGAGAACCTCGCCAACCTCGGACTCAAGCAACTGGTGAACACCCCCACCCACTACGCCGGCCACACGCTTGACCCCGTCTTCTCCTCCAGCAAGCACATCTCCTTCAGCCACTCCACCGGACTTCACTGGACTGATCACAGCTGCGTCCACTTCAGCTTCAGAAGAACCACGACCCACCACCACCAGCTGCAGATTTCACGCAGGAGCTGGAACAAGATCACCGCCGACCAACTCACCACCTCCCTCAGCCAGAACCCTCCCGCCAGCACAACGGACCCCAACAAAGCAGCCGATAACCTCACACAGTGGATCACCAACTGTGCAGACAACCTCGCACCTCTGAAACCTCCCCCCAGCAGACACAACAACAAGAAAGCCTCCTGGTTCACCGACGTACTCAAGAACTCCAAGAAGAACTGTCGTACCCTCGAGAAAGCCTGGAGCAACGACCAGACCTCAGACAACATGACTGCCCTCAAGCACGCCACCCGCAAACACCACCAGCTGATCCGCACCACCAAGATGACAGCATTCAAGGATCGACTAGACAACAACGCCCACAACAGCAAGGAATTCTTCAGCATCGTCAAAGAGCTCTCCAACCCCAGCACCGGAAACAACGACGTCACCCCCTCTCAAGACCTCTGCGACTCTCTCCCCTCGTACTTCCACAGCAAGATCGCCGACATTCACAACAGCTTCGGCGCACAGACCACCACCCATCCACCGAACCTACGACCCCCACCACCACCCTCCGCACCTGGACCCCAGTCAGCACCGAGGACACCACCCGCTTGATGAATACCATCCACTCCGGATCACCAACCGACCCCTGCCCACACCACGTATTCAACAAAGCCGACGTCATCATCGCACCCCATCTACGGGACATCATCAACACCTCCTTCCTCACCGCCACCTTCCCGGAGAGCTGGAAGCACGCCAAACTCAAAGCCCTCCTGAAGAAACCAACAGCGGACGCCACCGACCTCAAGAACTACCGTCCCATCTTACTCCTCCCATTTCCTGCCAAGGTCATCGAGAAGACCGTCAACAGCCAGCTGACCGCCTTCCTCGAGACGAGCGGATCCCTCGACTACTCACAGTCCGGCTTCCGTGCCAACACAGCACCGAGACCACCCTCATCTCAGCCACAGACGACATCAGATCCCTGCTCGACAACGGGGAAACAGCGGCCCTCATCCTCCTGGACCTCTCCGCAGCGTTCGACACGGTCTGCCACCGCACCCTAGTACAACGCCTCAACAACCTCGGAATCCAAGAGAAGGCCCTGGAATGGATGATCTCGTTCCTCGCCGGAAGAACCCAGAGAGTCCGCCTCCCACCGTTCAGATCTGAGGCCACCGAAGTCATCTGCGGCGTACCACAAGGATCATCACTCAGCCCCACCCTCTTCAATGTCTACATGAGCCCCCTCGCAGCCATCGCACGCCAACACAACCTCAACATCATCTCCTACGCCGACGACACCCAGCTGATCCTCTCCCTCACCAACGACCCCGCCACCGCCAGAGCCAGCCTACACGAAGTGATGAAAGACGTAGCCGAGTGGATGAAGAACAGCCGCCTGAAACTGAACTCAGACAAGACGGAAGTCCTCATCCTGGGATCATCACCCTCCGCCTGGGACGACTCCTGGTGGCCCTCTGCCCTAGGCAACGCGCCCAAGCCAACGGATCACGCACGTAACCTGGGCTTCATCCTGGACTCCTCACTCTCGATGACCAGACAAGTCAATACCGTCTCGTCATCGTGCTTCAACACCTTGCGCATGCTCCGAAAGATCTTCCGGTGGATCCCCACCGACACCAGGAAGACAGTCACCCAGGCACTCGTCACCAGCCGACTGGACTACGGGAACACCCTCTACGCCGGAACCACAGCCAAACTACAGAAAAGACTCCAACGCATCCAGAACGCCTCCGCACGACTCCTCATGGACATCCCCCCGAAACAGCCACATCTCCGGACACCTGAGAAGCCTGCGCTGGCTCCCCGTCAGCAAAAGGATCACGTTCAGACTCCTCACCCACGCACACAAGGCTCTCCACGACCTGGGCCCGAGATACCTCAACAACCGCCTGTCATTCTACACCCCCACTCGTCAGCTCCGATCCGCCAGCCTCGCCCTCGCCACCGTTCCACGCAAACGAAGAACCACCACCGGAGAAGGATCCTTCTCCTACCTGGCGGCCAAGACATGGAACTCCCTCCCTACCCACCTCCGCCTGACCCAGGACCACCTTTCGTTCAGGAAGCAACTCAAGACCTGGCTCTTTGAACAGTAGCAGACCCCCCCACCCCAGCGCCTTGAGACCTCTCCGGGTGAGTAGCGCGCTATATAAATGCCATGATTGATTGATTGATTGATTTTGCAGCAGGTGATTGGTGTGTACTGGCGGGCCCCTCCACTTTTATGGAGGCAGCAAAACCTGCTCTTCCACATGCCAAAGGTGCGCTCCACGATGTTTCTAGTTGTTTTGTGTGCCCTGTTGTATCTCCTCTGACTTTGTGTTGTTGGGTTGAGGTAGGGTGTGAGGATGAAGGACCGGAGGGCATATGCACTGTCCCCTATTTGTAATGAGAAATTGACATTAATCACATGCTCACACACATCCACCTGTAATACGATTTAAGTGATTTCCACACAGTGTCTCACCTAGCAAGTATCCTTCGCCAAATTCCCCCGCAGTCAGGCGTGCGTAGATCCCACTGTTTTGAAAGATGTAGGAGTCGTGGGTACTCCCTGGGAATTTGGCTACTATGTCAGTGATCACGTATTTTGCATTACAGATCACCTGTACATTTATGGTGTGGGTGGATTTACGGTTCAGATAAATGTACTCTGTGGCAGCAGGTGGGCATAGTGGTATGTGGGTACCATCAATGCAGCCAATGATGTTAGGGAACTGCGCCATCTGATAGAAGTCTGTCTTAGTCCGTAGCAGTTCTGAATGCGTAGCAGGGAAGCTAATGTAGTGCTGCATTCTCTGCAACATGGCATCCAGAAATATTTTTTATAAATGGGACAGACAGCTCTGGGACACCCCACCTACAGCAGCAACCACACTCTGGTAGCTTCCAGATGCAAGCAGGTGTAGGCTGCACAGCACCTGCACATGGGGTGGGATGGCGTGCGCCCTGGGGGTAGGATGGTCCATAAGTCAGTGTAGGTCCCTGATGAGGTCCAGGATTGTTTGTGGGGCCAGCCTGTACCTCAGTAGGATCTCAGGCTCAGTGAGCTGGAATAGTGTGATCCTCTGCCTATAAACCTGCTCCTCCCTCCTCCAGACGCTCTCTCCTACTGCCTGGAGCCGTAGCCACCTCGCAATGACATAGAATGCCGCCATCCTGGTGTGAGTGCTGCATTTTGGGTCCATTTTTATAGCCTGAGCCTGGTTACCACCTGCTTTCAATCCATGGTAAATTCCGACTCTTAAATACCGAATTTCAGGCAAAATCGGTATTTAAAAGGGGTCCTACATCTCGAAAATCATTTTGACCATTTCTTATTTACCGAATCGGTAAATTTTATGATTCGGTAACTTTTCAGAATCGGAAACTTAACTGATTCGGTATATATACCGATTCGGTAAAGTTTACGATTCGGTAACTTTACCGAATCTGTAAATTTACCGATTCGGTATCTTTACCGATTCTGTAACTTTACCGATTCGGTATATTTACCGATTCAGCTACTTTTTGGTCCCCTACATCCCGAATGCCCAATACCGGTCGGAAACGGACGAAATTCTGTATTTTCGGCCGTTTCCGACCGGTATTGGGCTACCTACATCTGGATATCGTAGATGTGTCACCATGCAATTTGGTGGCATCCCTGCATTTTGTGCACTCCTTCGGTGCTTGAAGAAACAAGCTGCCACAAAAGATAGATGTTTCCAAGATGTATTCACATTTATATCATTGGCTTCATGATTGTTTTCAATGTGAGTTAATTGAGTTTGAAAGCCAAGTCCTGCCCGCGGAATATCCAGATGCCAGAGATAGTACTGTCATTGTTGCTTCCAGAGAGTATGACACTGGCAAAGCCAGTCTTGCGCAGTTTATCCAGACGCTGAAACATTCCTGTGATGAGGTTGCAGCTCATGAAGGTCTGTGTTAGCTCCTCAGGGAAGCGGTACTCTCCATACCAGATTGACCAGCCCTCCTTGTCGAAGTGTTCCCAGAAGTATGGGATTGCCACAGCCACTGTGTCTTCATTAGAGTACTTCCTCTTGAACTCGTCCATGATGAAGGCGCTCTTTGGCAGGTGGGCATAGGGGTCCTTTGACTTCGGTTCTGAAGCTAGCACCTCATCACACTCATCAGGTTCATCCTCAGCAGCAGGCTTCTTCTCTTCCTTCTTTTTTTCCTTTTTCTCTTCCTTCTTGGGCTCCTTTTCTTTTTTGGGGGCTTCCTTCTTGGGCTGTGCTTCTGAGAACTTCTTAGCATCAAACTGCGCCATCTTTTCACAGAGTTTCACCTCCCCAAGGACGCTCTTGAACTGTGGTTGGTTTACGCAGGTCTCAAACCAACGATTTGTGTTAACGTATGGCTGCCGGAATGATGGTTCCAGGACCTGTTTGTAGAGCCAGAGGAGCGCGCACACCACAGAGATGTCAGCCAGGCTGACCCTCTCCCCCACCAGGAATGTGCGTGTCCTCAGATGTTCATCCAGGGTGCTCAGAACACGCTTCACCTCCTCCTTGCAATGTTCCGTGGCCTGCTTTATCCCAAAGGTGGGGAACAGCCAGGTGCTTGCGGGAGGGACGATCTACTTGGCGGAAGTTGGATGTGGACAGCGAAGAGTGCAAGACAATGGTGAAGGAATACTTCACGTGGGAGGGAGAGTTCAAGCACATCGGCAAGCCTTTCAACCAGGGCAAAATCTTCAAGTGAGACCACGTCTTGTAAGCTTGGTACATTCAGGAAGTGAAGGGAACCATTGCACCTGGCGGTAGTCGCACAACTCTACTCCACCACACAGCGTCCTACCACTCTGCCCAACGTGGACTATGCATAAATGGAGCCTATCACGTTTACAATTAACTGATCATGAGAAATAAAGAAAAGTGGCCTGTTTGTGCACGTGCACATTCATTGCTCTGCTCAGGGAGGGGCTGGGTCTTTCTACAACGGGCTTGTGTATTGGCTGGGGCACTTCTAGATGGAACTTATTTTGTGGTGCATTGCACCATCTTTCCTTTCCTGAAAATTGAACAATAAACTAAGTTGGCTTTGTAAAAAAAAAAAAAGAGTTAATTCAGTTTGTTCGGTAAATTACGCATTCCTCTAATAGCTCCAATGCATTTCGGGTAGCGAACCCTTCATCGGGGAGCTCCTGTGGACAACATGAAAAGAGATATAGCTCAGGGGAGATTTGTACGTGCTATGCTAAAATAACGTCATTACGCGATTCCGGGTGATAGAAATAGAAAAGGTCTGAGATGGCGGCCATCTTGGGTGAGTGTGTTGTGCCGGCGGGCAACCGAAGTGCGCTGACCGGGTGAAATGGGGTTACATGGGTGATCAAAATGTAAAAGACGTAATGTGCTGACAGTTACACGGTAAAATAACACAATGAATATCATGAAAATAATAAAAAATGAAAATAATAACAACAATGGTGACACGTGTATACATGAATCAGCTGAATAGACAGATGCGCTGTGGGAAGGTCTGTAGGCGACAGACTTCTTGATGAAACTTTCGCAAGTGTCACTTAACCCTAATCGCCAATTGATCCTATGTATTGCGGATGTACGATCCCTCTACACTTCAATCCCCCAACAAGGAGGGATAGAAGCTATAGAAAAAGCCATCCTTGAAAGCGACATAGAGGAAGAGATGCAAACATTCCTGATGGAATTGATAATTTTCACGCTCTATCATAGTTACTTCCGACAGAAGGACAACTGGTATCTCCAGCTATCCGGGACCGCGATGGGCAATTGCGCCGCACCGACCTACGCTAACATCTATATGAAACTCTTCGAGGAGGAGAACATCTACGACAATCCAACCTGGATGGATAACTTGGTAATGTACGCCAGGTACATTGACGACGTTTTTATCATCTGGAATAACTCGGAAGAAACCCTCACACAATCCCTAATGACATTAAATTCCGCAAACAAAAGAATACAATTCACTCGGGAGATTAACCACAAAACTATAACCTTCCTTGATGTAAGGGTCACCATTACAGAAACCGGCATTGAAACTGATCTTTTCCGGAAACCTACGGATAGAAACAATACACTTCTGTACACGAGCTTCCATCAAGGATCGCTGAAACAGCACCTACCAACATCCCAAATGTTGCGAGTGAAAAGAATAATTTCAAACCAATCAAAGGTCGAAATAGGTTTGAACGAAATGGGCAGAAGGTTTCACGAAAGAGGTTACCCAGAGGACACAATACAGAAGGCGAAAACAAAAGCTCAGGCAACTACTAGAGAAGAAGCACTTACAAGAACACCCAAAAAACATGAAGACAGAATTTTCCTTGTATCTAAATTTTCAACTCTAAGTGCAGCATACAAAAGAATCATTTTAAGACACTGGCCAATCTTAAGAGCAGAACAAGACTTCGGAACCACCTTCACAAAATCTCCCATCTTCGCATACACGCGCAACGCAAACATCAAAGAAATACTGAATAAAACCCCACCGACCAACAGGAAGCACAAAGGCACCCAACCCTGCATGAATTGTGGGAACTGTAATTGCATCATTAAGGGCACCTCCATAAACCATCCTATGAAGGGACATGAAATTAAACTGAGAGTTACCACGACGTGTGACACACAGAACGTCATATACCTGATCAAATGTCCATGTGGCATGATATACATTGGAAAAACAGAAAGGAAAATAAAGACTCGCATCAACGAGCACAAGTCTAACATCAGAACGCAGAATTCGAAATCCAATGTGGCTGTACATTTCACAGAATCCCGACACAACGTCTCTCAACTTAAATTTTTGATACTGGAGACAGTAGAAAAAGTTGAAGGAAGGGACAATAATAAAGTACTCCTAAGAAAAGAAATGGCATGGATCTTTAGATTACAGTCCATGAAGCCAATGGGACTGAACGACCGTTTGGAATTTGCTTGTTACCTATAAAGCCGCTAACCTATGGTGCCGTATGTCGCCTACAGACCTTCCCACAGTGCATCTGTCTATTCAGCTGATTCACGTATACACGTGTCACCATTGTTGTTATTATTTTCATTTTTTATTATTTTCATGATTTTCATTGTGTTATTTTACCGTGTAACTGTCAGCACATTACGTCTTTTACATTTTGATCACCCATGTAACCCCATTTCACCCGGTCAGCGTACTTCGGTTGCCCGCCGGCACAACACACTCACCCAAGATGGCCGCCATCTCAGACCTTTTCTATTTCTATCACCCGGAATTGCGTAATCACCCTTCCACTTCCTGGTCCCCGGGAGGAGAGACACCGACACAGACGCCGCTTGAAACGCTGAACACCCTAACCTCTAGTAAGTGTCGTTTGAGCAATCCATAAACAGAGTTGCATAGGCGCACTCTGCGCAAGCGGTAAATAGACTCGGGTCACCGTCTTTTAACATTTCATCACATTAATTCTTATAGATGACCGGCAAAACAGGATACACGTGAGTTCCACACATGAATATCCTCCACGATCTTTAGGCACGTAACTGCACTTCCGAGCACATTGTCTCGAAAAGTTATGAATCCACCATGTCCATCACTGTTACGTTCACACGAGCACCATGGAACCCAAGGCACATTTTCATTATGAGTCGATCCCTCTACCCCACTATCCCTCCCCGCATGTGACGTTATTTTAGCATAGCACGTACACATCTCCCCTGAGCTATATCTCTTTTCATGTTGTCCACAGGAGCTCCCCGATGAAGGGTTCGCTACCCGAAATGCATTGGAGCTATTAGAGGAATGCGTAATTACCGGACAAACTCAATTAACTCACATTGAAAACAATCATGAAGCCAATGATATAAATGTGAATAAATCTTGGAAACATCTATCTTTTGTGGCAGCTTGTTTCTTCAAGAACCGAAGGAGTGCACAAAATGCAGGGATGCCACCAAATTGCATGGTGACACATCTACGATATTCATTACAGATGTGTGTCGGACGGACACACTACCTGCACGTAGCACCCAACCATCCTTAAAAACGAACTATCATTAAGAGAGATTCAATAAAAAAACGCTGTGCATCCCCCACCCACACTACCTACATCTGGCCCATAGTGTATAGAAATAGACGAAAAAATCTGTTTGTTGAAATTCGGAAGCGAATGTTTTATAACAGAGTTGTTTTAAATGTATTAAAAAATATAAAGAATTGTAAAAAAAAACTGCTTTTTATAAGAAAAAGAAACATATTGAAACAATTGTTGAGAAGGCTTTTGAATTTAAAAAAAGTAAGTGGAAAAGACTAATTAATAGAACTAATTTTTGTAATGTTTTTTTCTGGAGAATGGAAACATAGTTCAAGTTGTGAGCTGTTTTTTAATGAAGAGAGTTACCTTCAGAGTAATGATTTGTTACATGCAGTTGACACCAGGGGTCGAGCTTATGAGGTTAAGAATGGTTGTCCGATTGAAAAATAGAAAATTGTCCCTAGAAATGCAGAAGAGGTGTTAGCTGATGAAGTTTTAGGGAGACGTCCTAAGGCTCCAGTGTACACTTGAAATTGTAGTAGTATTTGTAGTGTACGACAGGATTCAATTGATTTTTTCCGCAATTTCTTACGTAAGTATAGCAAGAAAAGTGTTAAACAAAAAATTAAGATGTAGCAAGAATTAGACCCTTGCAGAGTGAGAGAAAAAACAGGTTTGCAAGGTCATTCTCTGGCTTGTCTTTCTAAAAAAGTATGTCAGAGTTTTTTTCACCATTTCAGGATGTTAGCAGTGCATCATACTCAAATGAGAAAATTAGTGAGAAGGTTGTATTATGCAAAAAGTCCAACACTTAAGCTAAAACAATTAAACAGTGCTCTTTTGCATGGATCTGTATTAGATGTAATCAACATTTGTGAAGAAATTGAGGTTAGTTACTTTGGTCCTGAAGAAGACAGTGCAGAAACAGATACATTAATAGAAGGCAATGTGGAGGAAAATGTACAGAATGTTAGTATAGAAAAGTTTGAGCAAGAAATTACAAGATTTAAGGTCATTTTGGGTGAAAGGCCAAACTTTTCTTGTATTTGTTGTAGACGAATTCATTATAAAAATCAGACCAGGTTAGTTGATCTATATTTAAAAAGTGAAAAGGAGAATAATAATGAGTGGAAGGAATTTGCAACTTATTTGTTGGTAGACAATTGTTTTGATTTGGGTTTTGATCAACGTATTTGTAAATATTGTTATATTAAATTAAATGAAAACAAAATGCCTGCTAGAGCTGTACATAATAATCTTGAGTTGGTAAATATTCCTTCTGAACTGATGGATTTAAATACTTATAAGTCTATTCTTATTCAATGTGTGCATCCATTTCAGGCTATTGTTCGTATGAAGCCTAAGACAGGGAAATTGCCTCCTTCAGATTTACAGAGAGGATTAAAGGGAAGAGTTGTATATTTGCCTCTAGATTTAAAGAAAAATATTGAAACAATTGGTGTAGAAATTGTGGAAGAGGAACCTCTAGTTATTCTAGTTAATGGCGTTCCTACGAAGAGTAAGAAAATCTGGCAAAAATTAGTGGATGTTAGGAAAGTGAAAAAGGCAACATTGTATTTGGTAAAAAATAATCAATACTATAAACATGTATATGTAGGAGAAGAGGAAACAACTGTAGAAGAGGACAGTGATTTGTCAACTGGACAAATTGAAAAAGTGGATGTGTCTAGAACTGAAGACATTTATGAACATTATAGTGTGCCTCCACAGAAGTGATGGGGAATACTATTGAGTTATTCCAAATGAAAGAAGCGAAAGGAAGTCCCATTAGCGTATGGGAAGAAAGCTTGGAAGCTTGTTGTTTCCCTCAGTTATTTCCAACAGGCAAAGGTGGACGATATGATGAACGACCTGTGCAGATTTCTGCATCTGAATACTGGACATCAAGATTTTATGCAGAAGATCCATGGTTTCGCCAATGTATTCCATATTTGTTTCATCTTGTGTTTGAGAGTGACTTGTCTGGACTTTCTTATGCAGTGAACCATATACTAAAAAGTGGAGTACATTTTCAAAATGTTTCGGCAAAGGACTTTATGGATAAAGTCCAACAGAAAGATATTGTTTTGGAATCTCAGCTAATTAATCTCATGGCATGTCAGCGTGGTACTAATGAGTATTGGTACCGTCGTCATGGGGAATTGAAATGTATGCTAAGAAACTTAGGAACTCCTACATGGTTCCTTACTCTAAGCTGTGCAGAGTATGCTTGGGAAGATTTACTTCAATTTCTTTGGGGGGCAAATGCAAACATAGAAAATATAGAATACAAGACACCTGGAGAACTGTGCTCTTTGGATCCAGTTAATGTATGTAGGTATTTCAATCATAGATTTGAAGCTATGATGTCTTTTATCACAAACAAAAAAATCCTCCTCTTGGAGAAGTTCTGGATTTCTTTTGGAGAAAGGAGTATCAAGCAAGAGGTGCTCCTCACATACATATGCTGCTATGGATCAAAGATGCCCCCAAATTTGGAACAGATTCAGTGATGATTCAGACTCAGATTCAGATTCAGACACAGTGATGAGTTTTATTGACCAATATTCTACATGTGCTGTACCAAAAAGTACAGAACAAAAGAATCAAGTCTTACGGTTTCAAACCCATCGTTGTGGAAAATACTGTCGTCGAAAGTACAAATCTAAGGATAAGTTCTACACAAAATGTCGATTTGGATTTCCACGTCCAGTAATATCAAAAGGAAGAGTGAACAATTTTGTGTCATCTTTGCGAGATACTGTCACAAGAAAATCACCGAAAAATACCTACAACTTAAGAAGAAATGAAGAGTCAAAATACATAAATGACTATAACCCAGTCATTTTATCCATGTGGAATGCTAACATGGATATTCAATATGTTGCAGACAACTCCAGTGCTGTGGCTCGATATGTAACGTCTTACATTACTAAATCTGAAAAAACGGAACTAAAGGAAAAATGGGAAGACATTTCTCATGAAAAGAGCCTAAGTAAGAAATTGTACAGCTACAGTTTGAAGATTTTGTCTCATCGAGAAATCGGAGCATATGAATGTTTAGATCGCTTATCATCTGCAAGTCTATACTCCAAATCTAGAACAATCATTTGGGTGAGTTTAGGTCTTGCAAGAACACGAAACCGAGCTTTGAAATCTGTGCAAGAAATTGAGTATTTAGCAGAGAGAGATCCAGACAGTACGGATATTTTGAAGACAAAAATGTTGGATACATACTATCCAAATAGAAGTAATCATCTTGAGAACGTTTGTCTCTGTGAAGTACTGCAAAGCTATACTTTTAAGAAGAATATTACAGAAGATATCAATAAAGGAGTATATGCTGTGATTGGATCTGAAGGATGCGAAACTCCTGACAAAAGGGAATTTTACTAATTAGCTCTTTTGCAACTCTTTAAACCATGGCGTACAGAACTGGAACTACTTGGAGATTTTGACAGTTAGGAAGATTCATTCAACGCAACGAAAAATCACTATAGGATGTCCTGTTTTTACTAATTATCTGAAAATGTTGAATGATGAAATACAGCAAGAAGCTACAATTGCAGCAGAGATTGCTAGAGACAGTTCTGAAGACAATCAAAGTTCTGCTTCGTTGAGTCAGGATCCACTAGGAGAGCCGATTATCCAAAATGAAGCAGCAACTGCCATAATGAGGTGGAAAGAGCAATGCAACAAGCTCAAGAAGATGTAATAAACTTAGAAGAATTGGAAAAACAACTAAATGTTGAGCAAAAACAAATATATGATTAAGTGACAAAACAGATTGAGCATGTTTATATCATGAGAAAAAAGAGTGCTCATGTACGTCATTTAAACCAGTCCGACTGTACGTGAGTGGTGAAGCAGAAACTGGAAAAAGTTTTCTAATTAAAGGAATTGCAACTTATCTACAGAAAAGAACAGAGTCGTCACTCTCTTGTGTTGTTACTGCTCCAACTGGGTTGGCAGCACATAACATTAAAGGGATTACTTTACATCGTTTATTGATGCTGCCAGTAGAGAATGAAAATAAATTAGAATACCACAAGCTATCTAGAGAAGCTTGTTGTGAAGTTTCTAGAGTCTTGAGAAAAATTGAACTTCTCATTATTGATGAGGTAAGCATGGTATCAAATTTAATGCTTGCCTTTGTGCATTTAAGAATGCAACAAATCCTTAAAACAGAGGGGCATATTACTAAGGGTGGCGATAGGCAATTATCGCCAGTTTAGCGGCCGTTTTCGGCCGCTGAGCGGCGGTAATTCTATCGCTCTATTAGCAGGCTGTCGCTAACTGATGTTAGCGACAGCTTTTAGGCGATAGCGAGCGGTTTGGGGCCCGCTTTGCATGTCAGCGATATTTATCGCTAATGACATGCAAAGTGGGTGTACCCAACCTGTTAGCGACTGAAAGCAGTCACTAACGTCGCTATCGCCTATTTGCAAGGCAGGCGTAGCGATGGAAATATTCCCGCTATCGCCAAAAACCAACGCCTGCTCAGACCAGTTCTTAGACATGTTATCCAATGGGAGGTGGATAACATGGCTAGGAGCATTTTGTCGCTAATGCGTGAATATCGCTGTATTCTCAGCGATATTCACGCATTTCGCCACTGTCGCTGGATATTTTAGCACAATGGAGAAAAACGTTGCTAATAGCATGTTTTCTCCGCTAACATATCCAGCAATAGGCAGCGATGAAAAAATCGTCGGAGGCAAACACGTCATAGTTTTTGGAGATCTACTATAACTAACTCCTGTGAAAGGACAGCCAGTATTTAAAACAGTTACACATGAAGACACCAGAAACTGCCTGGGAAGCATTGGAAATGTGAATATTTGGTCATATTTCGAATATACAGAACTTATTACAAATATGCGACAGGCAAAGGATGCTGATTATAAAAGTATTCTTGGAAAAGTGAGTGAACATGGCAAAGAAGCTTTACAGGCATGATTACTTTCAAATTTGTTTCCAAACGAAAATATTCTTCCAGAGAATATATATAGAAAAATTGCAGAAAAGAAATCAGTGATATGCTTGATGCCAACTCTGCAAGAATGTTCAATATTCAATGAAAAAATGTTAAAGTTAGAAAATCAAGAAATTATAAAACTGGAAATTATTGATAGAATAGAGCATGAAGGAGATACTAATATTTTGTCAGAAAAGTTGAAGTTAAAATTGGATTCTTTAGAGAAATATTATATAAAACTGCTGGTTTCGAAAAGAATCTATATGCATGTATAAATTGTCAGATAATTTTGCGACGTAATTTACATGTGGAAAGAGGTTTAGTAAATGGAGCAATGGGTAATGTTGTTGATTTTGTGAATTACCCAAATAGAGATGACATTGAATTTTGGAAAATCAAATTTGATTAAATTGAAGAAGTACAACAATTGAGTCGCTGTTCAGCTCGATTTTTGCTTGTAAAAGATTTATATGTCCGCCGAAAACAGTTTCCTGTTTGTTTGGCATATGCGGTGACTATTCATAAATCTCAAGGTTTAAGTGTAGATAGTGCTTTGGTGAATATTGGAAGTACTGTGTTTAAAGAGGGTATGGCATATGTTGCGTTATCTCGAGTCAGAACTTTATCTGGATTATACTTGATTGACTTTGATGAGAAAAAGATTATTGCAGATGTAAATTGTGTAAAAGAGTATAATAGGTTAAGAAGAGAACATGCTCCCAATTTACCTCAATAACCTTTATTTGAAAAGCGTGTGGTAAGTTGAAAAAGAAGATATGAGAAAAATTGTAGCGAGGTTGCAGAGAACAGAAAAAATATAGATGAACCAGTGATAGTAAGCAAAAAGAAAAAGGATTCTATTGAAGAGGTTATTGGTTTTCAGTTTGAAAACAGTTCTGGTGTCAACTGCTTTGCTAATGTAGTGGTTAATGTTGTTTCTTTTCTTGAAACTTTACAACAACAAATTGTTGAAAATAGGGACAAAATATTTTGTTGTTTGTTGAATTCTGTGTTTCAGAAATGTAGTAGTGATAAAACTAAAATAGAAAGTGTTTCTGATATTCTAAATGTTTTAGACATATGTTGTGGTTTAAATCAATTTTCACAGAATATTCAGCAAGATTGTCAGGAATTTCTAATGTATATGCTTGTTATATTGCAAGATGAAGGTATAGATATTGAAAATCTTTTTGGCCTTTCTAATAAATAGCAACATGACTGTGACAATTGTTCGTTTTCAAGTAGTACTAAAATAAACATTGAAAGATTTATATATTTGCAGCGGAGGCTGGGGAGTCAAGATGGCGGGTTGAAGCCGCCGAGTGAAGGAGCTTGCATGGAGTCGCTCCATATCGCAATGTGGAGAGAACTTTGAAGAAAAGAGCCAGGAGAGCCTTTTCAGAGACTTTATAATATTCTAAATGCCGGTGAACACAAGCAGCATGTCAAACATATCGGAGTATTATCAAGCTGTTAGCGCATCTTCCGTATAGCGCTTACCTGCTATACTGTGGACACCGTGGTTGGGGCTGTGGTTTAGCCCGGATGCTACAGCTCATTCGTCGCTTGTGCAGAGGGGTGGTGCCGGTTTGGAGGCTTCGGAACGCTGGCTCCCTCCGAGTGCTCGGTCCAGTGTGTTACAGGGCGGGCCTCGGAAATTACCTTCACACAGCTGCCTACACTCGCCGAAGATCAGACGGCGCCTCCTCGCACGCTGCCAACAGATTCAGGCTACATCGCTGCTGCCGGTGCCGCGCCGATGACTTCACGACTGGCGACCCGCTCTACCAGAACCGGCAGGACAGGAAAAACAGCGAAACAAGACGAACCAGGTATGCCTGTGGAGGGGTCCGCTGCAAAAACTAAGACTGTTATGGGACTTATGGCGGGAGCTCCAAACCCTGTCCTAATAGGCGAAAAGAGCTCGGCAGAAGCTGAGAGAGGAAAGCAAACACCGTATGTGACGATACAGAATGATAATACTAATAAGGCCACTGAATCGATGATTACTCAAACGGGGGTTATAAACCCACAGATTTCACAGAATTTCTCCTCTCCAAAAGTTTTGGCTGAGATAGGTATCAAAAAAACAAATGCTACCTGTAATATAACCAAAAATACCCACAATTCAGACACTAGCCCAGCTGGCACTCCAGTGAAGGATAAAGGGAAAAACCCTCATCAAAACGAGAACGTTGACAAAACCGATTAACTAAATACTCACATCAACAAAGACTCTATTTTTGTAGCTGATGGGGTAATCGTTATAGAGAGAGACGAAAATATTACTTCTCTCGCCAATGATACTATTGACTCGGTTGATGGAGGCACTCCTAATATTGCTAATACTGTTAATTCTCAGATGTTAAGCCTAAATCTGGGAAACGAGGTTGAAATGGGCGAATTAACTTGCAATTCACCGCTCATACGAGAGACTGAGACAACTACGAGTAAAATTATATTTGAGAAATCAGTGGCTGATAATCCAACCGGAAAGAATGATATGCTTCAACTATGAACATGAATACGAAGAAATCTCTGAGGAGGGCGAGCAAGACATGGAAACACCTCCCAATAGAAATAATGCTGGACAAGGTTCAACCACAAGAAGAACAAAACTAAAAGCTAAAACTAAACTATATCCCACGACTCGAAAATTATTGACTAAATACACGGTCTCCAATAAAAAAGGACGCAAGGCCATTGTAGATGATAGCACATTGAGGAAGTGGATCGAAGCTAAGGGTGGAGTGAAGGGCATGGCCCTGAGGCTATCCGGAGCCAGTTTTGACAACTTACATGTACATGACAAAACTGTAGTCCTTAGACCAGAGAATATGGAAAACACAAAACTTAAACCGGATGTAACACTCTCACCAACTTTAATAACAGGAAATAGTTTAACCAACAACAAAACTACAACTTCTACACAACTTACTGCTCCAACTACTTCGATAATCCCTCTATCTGATAACTCGACCAAGGAGTTGGATTTAGGAGAGCTTGTTGATTTACCTACCGCTCTAATAGACTCTAGCAAAAGGTCAATACCGACTGAAACCGTCATCCAGCCACTGGAGGTTTTAAATGCTGTTTCTACTGTAAATGCGACTGAAACAATGACTTCAAATCCTAGCCAGATTTCCCCGGTCACCAATGCCTTGACTCCAGTACTAGAACCCAGCCAAAGAACGAACCACACACAAAGTTCAACATCTGAGCTAGGGGAAGAGACTCATAACCAACCCGATAATATTTCTATGGGTCTAATTATGCAAACTCTTATGGCACAGAGGCAAGAAAGCCACCAACAACACCTACAACTGAGAGAGGACAATACAAAAATACAGGCCTTTATGAACGAAGTTTGTCAGAAACTTGGTGGGGTCACACAAGAGATGGCGGATTTGAAACAACGAGTGGTGGAAGTCGAAGAAGGTACCTCACGATCAGAGGAAACCACGAGAACTCATTCAGCTCGCATCTCTCAACTAGAA
This sequence comes from Lissotriton helveticus, assembly GCF_964261635.1. Lineage (NCBI taxonomy): Eukaryota > Metazoa > Chordata > Amphibia > Caudata > Salamandridae > Lissotriton > Lissotriton helveticus. The sequence continues at coordinate 205,166,984 of NC_136067.1, forward strand.
ACCAAGGTCGAAGATTTGGAGAACAGGGCACGCAGACACAATTTAAGACTTTTTGGGGTCCCTGAGGGCGTCGAAGGAGGAGACCCTCGATCTTTTGTTGTGAAACTTTTTCAAAAAGCTTTCTGTGACCTTTCTGACTGGGACTGGGATTCCCAACTCCAACGGGTACATAGACTACCCTCATTCCAAAGGAATCAAAATAACAAATTTCCTCGACCATTTCTGATTTACTTTGGGAACTTCTTATTAAGACAAGCAGTTGCTCTCAAAGCTAAAGCCAATAATCCAGTCACTGTAGACAACATTACTTTTTTTGTACGCTCTGATCTGTATAAGGCCACAATGGACCGGCGTTGGGAACTTCGCAAACTAATAGACTCTTTTAAAGCCATTGGATGTACTGTGTACTTAAAGGAACCAGCTCGCCTTAAAGTCATCAGGAATGGCCAGCCATCATTTTTCACGGACCTAGAGGAAGCGACTAAGCATTTAGAGAAACTCACGAAATAGAAAGTTTAAAAATATGAAAAATATTTAACTAGAATCACTAGAATCAAGATACAAACTCGACGCGCGCTTACTTGAAACCTAATAATTAATGGCGATGCACCTGGACTGGAATACAATCACTCTAGCATTTCTTTAGGGTTTCTTTTCTCCTCTTTTCTTCTATATTTTTCATTCTCGCTCTCCCTTTTCCTTTTTTTCTTTTTCTATTTTTTGATTGATATGTACCTTTGAGCACTGTTGAAAAGGATCAGACTCCATGCTCACAACTTCACTATGCTGCCCCTCCAGCGGCAGCAAGAGATAGAGGGGGACTCCCCCCGGGGGGCCTTTCAGACGCGGGGGGGGTGTTTGGGTGGGTCTGAGTTCTTTGGGTGGGAAGGGGTTAAAAAAGGGAGAAAAAAATTATTGCAAGGGGGAAAAGGTGGAAAAATGCACCAAAAGCTGCAACAACACTATTGAACCTATTTTTCGAAGGAGATTGAACAATATTAACATAAGCTATGTCTTTTCTTAGATGTTTGGTTTGGAACATTGCGGTCTTAATAATAAATGTAAAAGAAAATTGGTACAAGAAGGAATGAATTTATATAAACCACATATGGCATTTATTACAGAAACACATATTAGATATCATGACCGCAAACTATTATCACAAATGGGCTATGATCTTGTTGTTTGCTCTACCATGGGCGCACCAATCCGAGGAGTTGCTATCTTGAAACAAAAATGGCTAAAAATGAATGTTATTAAAACCGTTGGCTATGATAAAGGCAGGTGGGCAATTGCTCAACTAAAATTTAACAAAAAACGCTATGTATTTTGTATTATCTACGGACCAAATGTTGATATTCCCAAACTGTACGAAAAATTGACTATTGAGCTACTTGATTGGGAAGGGGAATTGCTAATAATGGGGGATTTTAACTGCGTCATGAATTATGCTATAGATTCTTCAAGTAAAGGAATCAGAAATAGAATGGCTAAAGTGAGATCTGCTATAGAGGAATTAGCCAGGGTGCATAATTTAAAAGATGCTTGGCGCACTAAACATCCTGCCATTCCCGGCTTTACATTTTACTCATCCCCACATCAAACTCTTTCTAGAATCGACATGGTATGGACAACAGCTAACATTCTAAAAAATTGTGTAATAGAGATCTGCCCTAAAGTCACCTCAGATCACAATCCGATATTGTTTGAATTTAAAATCCTGGACTCCAAACAAACTATCCGGCAATTCACATTTCCCAGATATCTACTTAGGTATGTAACCTTTACAACAAAACTTTTACAGCGACCTACCATTACAACGCAACTTTTACAACGCAAACTATTACAACGCATTGGTCTGGGGGCGCTCTAGGATAGGGAATAGGTTAATTTACTATCCAATAACCTTCCCTACTATCCACGGGGACTGGAGTTGGAATAGTAAATTAAGCTATTCACTATCCAGCACCCCAAAGCGCAATGCGTTGCATTGGTATGCGTGGTAAAAACCGCGTTGTAAAGGTAGGCGTTGTAAAAGTATGCGTTGTAACGTCATACATCCATCTACTTACTGACCCTAAATTCATCTTTGGTATTAAGAATTATATACAGGAATATATATCATTAAATATCAACTCTACCGCTATTAACTACGTATGGGATGCATGTAAATGTAGCATTAGAGGCTACGCACAACAATATATCTTTCGGGATAATGCTGAAAAGCGAGGGGAAGTAAAATCTGCCACCTCTAATATTGTAACAGCTGAACAACAACTTTCAGATGCTATTATTCAAGGCAAACCGAACACCAAAGATTTAAGTTTAATATTAGTTTCATTAAGAGCAATATTAAAGAAGACTCTTAGGGAGAAATATAGTTGTAAAATGCACAAATATAAGCTCTCACAATATGAAGGGGGAGATAGGATTGGAAAAATTCTGGCTTACAAAGTAGCCGACAAGAAGGCTAAAACTATTATAAAAACAATAAAAGGATTAGATTCTAAAAATTACATTAACCAGAGCAGATTTTGGAACAATTTGCCAAATATTACTTCCATCTTTGTACCCCAGAGAACACACCTACTCTAGAAGCAATAGAACTATATTTAGAAACACACAAATTCGAAATATTGGACCAAGAAATAACTAATCAACTCGATACTAAAATTTCTACTGAAGAAATAAGCAAGGCTATACAATCACTTCCCTTAGGCAAGGCCGCAGGAGAAGACTGCTTACCCATGGAGATCTATAAGATCTGTGAACAAGAGTTACTCCCTCTATTCCAACAGGTGATAGACTCTATTGGGGAATCAGGAAGTGCTCCTATCTCATGGCGTACTGCTAAAATAATTTTCTTTAAAAAAAAAAAAACACCGGAAGAACAGGGATCATATAGACCAATTTCATTAATCAACACGGACGCAAACATTTTTGCCAAAATACTTGCTAACCGCCTCGCCCCTATAATGCCCGATCTGGTCAATTGCCAACAACACGGATTTGTGGTGGGGAGAGACACCACCGCCCACATTAATACCGCGGTAACTGCTTTTGATGTTGTGTGTATTACTCCCACCCCACTCAGAATGGTCATGCTAGATGCAGAGAAAGCGTTTGACCGAGTGGGGTGGGAATATCTGTGGGCCGCATTAACCACTTCCATGCTAATGACAAGGTCAGCTCGTCATGCAGTACACTGGAGCTGTGCTTATGACGAGCTGACCTTGTCATGAACAATGGGAATCCAGGCACATCAGCACCCAGCGGGAAAAGCCTTAGCAGCCAAGGTGTTAAAGTCAACTGGCATACAGGGTCAATATCTGGGATGGATTCAATCTTTATATGAGACACCTACAACCATAGTTAGCTATCTTGGAAATAACTCAGATACTTTTCTAATAAGGAGGGCACTAGACAGGGGTGCCCTCTTTCACCACTGTTATTCGCTCTAGCCCTAGAACCCTTCCTAAATGCGCTAACAGCTCAGGAGCATATTACCCCAATAGAACATGAAGGTAAGGGCTTAAAAATCACTGCCTTCGCCGATGACATCGCCATATACACTACTGACCTGGTACAAGCTATACCCAACATAATTAAGGAAGCCAGCGATTTTGGCGAGGTCTCAGGCTATTGACTAAATGTCAACAAAACTCAAGTGATAGCAAATTATCAACCTATACACCCAATAATAGGGCTATGCTCTAATGCCACCTATCTAGGGGTAAAACTTACCTCTAATATCGACAAAATTATTTCAATTAACTATGATCCTCTACTCAAAGATATTACTTCCACACTTAAAAATTGGCATAAAATTCCACTTAGCCTGATTGGACGCATTAATACAATCAAAATGAAGATAATACCTAAAATACTTTATCTTTTCAGATCCATCCCGCTACAATTAAACAAATCTTACATCAAGAAAATTGAAAGCATTTTTAGCAACTACATCTGGGGTTACAAAAAAGCCCGTAGGTCAATGACAGCACTTAAACTACCAATCGAAAAAGGGGGACTAAACTTCCCAGATCTTAAAATTTACTTCTTTGCCACCTTTACTCAACGTATACGTAGCCTCTTGTCCAAAAAAGCTCCTCTATTCTACCACCAATTCATGCTAGGGCTACAAAGCAATCAGTTCTTATTCCGGGTACACGACCCAAATTACTATAAGAGAGTGAAATTCAAGACCGCTAGAGCAATCAAAAGAATTTGAGAACAAATTATGGACACTGATAAAATATCTTTTTTTAATGCCGAATTGCCAATATGGGGTAACCCAGGGATGCCAAACATTTTCTCCGATGGTGCTTGTGCCCAATGGATAGATCAGGGTATTAACACCCTAGGAGATCTCTACAGCCCGGAAGGTTTCCTAAGTTTTCATACACTAAAATTACTCTATAAAATTAAAGATACCACTTATTTCAAATACATGCAGATACAAGATTTTTTGATCAATAAAATGAAAATCGAAACAGTTGAGCGATCAGATATCCTCCAATGTATTTATTCGAACTACACTAAATCTCTCATTAGTAAAAGCTACACTCTTCTAAATAAAGGACAAGTGGGTGACTGTGAGAAAATGGCAGACAAATAGACCAATAGGCTGGGTATTAAGATCAACTCTAGCCAGATTGCGGTCTCACTTAAACAATTAAATCAGGTGGTGCATTCTTCAAATTTAAAGCTACAATTTTATAGGACAATCACTCAAATATACTACACACCGCAAAGAATTTCTAGCTGGACTCTTGGCAACATTTCTAACGAACCGACCAAATGTTTAAAATGCAAGCTGCCGGCATAGAACATATGCTTTATCATTGTCCGAAACTCTCGACTTTTTGGCTAGGAATAACTGATGTTCTTAATAAAAAACACATAATATCACCCGCTCTATCCGCCCACTTAGTTCTGTTAGATATACAAGATACCAGGAGCAACTTTAACGATTTATTAACAATAATATTTGCTTGTGCCAGATTGGCCATTGCACGGACCTGGATATCAATAGAACCCCCAAGCGTTATGGAATGGTGGTATCTAATGCATGAAATACATACCATGGAGCTTTCATTGGCTAAACTAAGAGGCCCAAAAGCACTGACAGGAAGGGAAAAAATATGGGGAACATTTATGGACTAAACAGAGGACTTTATTGTACGACCGGCACGCTAATCTTTCTTTTAGTTTTTCTTTTTGTTATGTTTCAGAACCTTGTGAATATTTATCTCGCAATCTCCTGTCTCTTCTTTTTCTCTTCCTTCAAACATAAAGACTTAAATTGTATAGATAACCATATATATATATGTACAACTAATGTGATTTCAATATTGTGTTTATTTCTCCTCTTGCAATAAATAAAAACAATAAAAAAAAAGAAAGATTTATATATTTGACATGAACATACTGCAACTCAGTGTCTTTTAATAATCTAGTTAGAGAAGCAAATCAAAACATGGTCTGTACCCAATGTAACTCACAAATGTTATCAACATTATTTATACAAAGATATGGACAGTATGTAATTTTAATGCTGCAACGATGCAGACCTGCTAGAAGAACACTGACAACTTTAATAAAAATAATTATGGCTTCTCAACTATCAATATCAGAAAGAACTTTTGTAACTGTAGCAATTATTTTCCATGATGGTCCTTCTACAACGTCAGGACATTACACAGCTTATTTAAAATGTACAAAAGGCTGGACTCATAGTAACGATACTCAAGTGATTTTTAAACAACGTTTGCCTTATGACTTACCCAATTCTTACCTAGTGTTTTCACAACCAAAATTTTAGGGAAAATAATTGGCCTAGGGAAATTATTGCTGTTAAGAAAGGGTAGTCCGGTGTTGAAAAGTACTTTGTGAGTGAGGGTAAGTAAGTAAAATTTATTTGCACAATTAATTAAAATCATTGCAATCTACACACTCATGATTGACCATTAAAAAAGACGATTTTCAGAATCGAAAAAAAGTCAGAAAATTTGTGAAATGAAAGGTAAAGAAAAATGTCACTCGGATGGTAAAATCAAGGTATCAATTTCTGTAATGAATTTGACAAAGCGCGTCGCCATCTGAGGTGAGTCGCCCCTCATGCATGCATCAAGTGCTTCTTGGCATGTCCTGATGTTAAGAGAAACCCAAATTGGGCGAAGCCAGAAGATTCTTTGGGCATATAAACGTTGACAAATACACAAAATGTGAATGAGATTTTCCTCTTCCTGGTTACAGAAGCGACATTGGGAGGAAGCTTCTTTCTTGTATCCTTGGCCAAACTTATATGCCTTCAGCGGAATTAAGCCAAAACAAAATCTCATTAGTTGGGGTTTTACATGAGATTTCATAGAGGATGAGAGGTAAGGTGGTAAAGTTTTCGGGGCGTATAGCTTGGAGGCTCAAGAGCCATGGAAGAGCTGTACTACATGTTGCGTATCATGGTCATTTGATAGGATTTTTGCCTGTTTAGAAAGAAGTTTCGATTTCGCCTCAATAGGCAGCGAGGTAGACCATATGTCCTGTGCTTGGAGGGATTCGAGGCAGAAGATCAAGTATTTGTTCCACGATGTTTTGGGGTTGCTGAGCAGAGACCATATACAGCTCTTTAGAGTCTGAGGTCTAGCTTCCTTTGTTTTTAGGCAGTAGGCGGTGTATCTTGCACTCATGGTCCATCGCTGGGAAGATAAAGAAAATTCCTTTCGAATTTGGGTGTGAGAGGTCGAATTTGGCAGTTGGAAAACCCTACGGTAGCACGATGATTGCGCTCTGTCCAGCCAATTGTTCATTTTGTCTATACTCCAAATCTAGAACAATCATTTGGGTGAGTTTAGGTCTTGCAAGAACACGAAACCGAGCTTTGAAATCTGTGCAAGAAATTGAGTATTTAGCAGAGAGAGATCCAGACAGTACGGATATTTTGAAGACAAAAATGTTGGCTACATACTATCCAAATAGAAGTAATCATCTTGAGAACGTTTGTCTCTATGAAGTACTGCAAAGCTATACTTTTAAGAAGAATATTACAGAAGATATCAATAAAGGAGTATATGCTGTGATTGGATCTGAAGGATGCGAAACTCCTGACAAAAGGGAATTTTACTAATTAGCTCTTTTGCAACTCTTTAAACCATGGCGTACAGAACTGGAACTACTTGGAGATTTTGACAGTTAGGAAGATTCATTCAACGCAACGAAAAATCACTATAGGATGCCCTGTTTTTACTAATTATCTGAAAATTTTGAATGATGAAAATACAGCAAGAAGCTACAATTGCAGCAGAGATTGCTAGAGACAGTTCTGAAGACAATCAAAGTTCTGCTTCGTTGAGTCAGGATCCACTAGGAGAGCCGATTATCCAAAATGAAGCAGCAACTGCCATAATGAGGTGGAAAGAGCAATGCAACAAGCTCAAGACGATGTAATAAACTTAGAAGAATTGGAAAAACAACTAAATGTTGAGCAAAAACAAATATATGATTAAGTGACAAAACAGATTGAGCATGTTTATATCATGAGAAAAAAGAGTGCTCATGTACGTCATTTAAACCAGTCCGACTGTACGTGAGTGGTGAAGCAGAAACTGGAAAAAGTTTTCTAATTAAAGGAATTGCAACTTATCTACAGAAAAGAACAGAGTCGTCACTCTCTTGTGTTGTTACTGCTCCAACTGGGTTGGCAGCACATAACATTAAAGGGATTACTTTACATCGTTTATTGATGCTGCCAGTAGAGAATGAAAATAAATTAGAATACCACAAGCTATCTAGAGAAGCTTGTTGTGAAGTTTCTAGAGTCTTGAGAAAAATTGAACTTCTCATTATTGATGAGGTAAGCATGGTATCAAATTTAATGCTTGCCTTTGTGCATTTAAGAATGCAACAAATCCTTAAAACAGAGGGGCATATTACCAAGGGTGGCGATAGGCAATTATCGCCAGTTTAGCGGCCGTTTTCGGCCGCTAAGCGGCGGTAATTCTATCGCTCTATTAGCAGGCTGTCGCTAACTGATGTTAGCGACAGCTTTTAGGCGATAGCGAGCGGTTTGGGGCCCGCTTTGCATGTCAGCGATATTTATCGCTAATGACATGCAAAGTGGGTGTACCCAACCTGTTAGCGACTGAAAGCAGTCACTAACGTCGCTATCGCCTATTTGCAAGGCAGGCGTAGCGATGGAAATATTCCCGCTATCGCCAAAAACCAACGCCTGCTCAGACCAGTTCTTAGACATGTTATCCAATGGGAGGTGGATAACATGGCTAGGAGCATTTTGTCGCTAATGCGTGAATATCGCTGTATTCTCAGCGATATTCACGCATTTCGCCACTGTCGCTGGATATTTTAGCACAATGGAGAAAAACGTTGCTAATAGCATGTTTTCTCCGCTAACATATCCAGCAATAGGCAGCGATGAAAAAATCGTCGGAGGCAAACACGTCATAGTTTTTGGAGATCTACTATAACTAACTCCTATGAAAGGACAGCCAGTATTTAAAACAGTTACACATGAAGACACCAGAAACTGCCTGGGAAGCATTGGAAATGTGAATATTTGGTCATATTTCGAATATACAGAACTTATTACAAATATGCGACAGGCAAAGGATGCTGATTATAAAAGTATTCTTGGAAAAGTGAGTGAACATGGCAAAGAAGCTTTACAGGCATGATTACTTTCAAATTTGTTTCCAAACGAAAATATTCTTCCAGGGAATATATATAGAAAAATTGCAGAAAAGAAATCAGTGATATGCTTGATGCCAACTCTGCAAGAATGTTCAATATTCAATGAAAAAATGTTAAAGTTAGAAAATCAAGAAATTATAAAACTGGAAATTATTGATAGAATAGAGCATGAAGGAGATACTAATATTTTGTCAGAAAAGTTGAAGTTAAAATTGGATTCTTTAGAGAAATATTATATAAAACTGCTGGTTTCGAAAAGAATCTATATGCATGTATAAATTGTCAGATAATTTTGCGACGTAATTTACATGTGGAAAGAGGTTTAGTAAATGGAGCAATGGGTAATGTTGTTGATTTTGTGAATTACCCAAATAGAGATGACATTGAATTTTGGAAAATCAAATTTGATTAAATTGAAGAAGTACAACAATTGAGTCGCTGTTCAGCTCGATTTTTGCTTGTAAAAGATTTATATGTCCGCCGAAAACAGTTTCCTGTTTGTTTGGCATATGCGGTGACTATTCATAAATCTCAAGGTTTAAGTGTAGATAGTGCTTTGGTGAATATTGGAAGTACTGTGTTTAAAGAGGGTATGGCATATGTTGCGTTATCTCGAGTCAGAACTTTATCTGGATTATACTTGATTGACTTTAATGAGACAAAGATTATTGCAGATGTAAATTGTGTAAAAGAGTATAATAGGTTAAGAAGAGAGCATGCTCCCAATTTACCTCAATAACCTTTATTTGAAAAGCGTGTGGTAAGTTGAAAAAGAAGATATGAGAAAAATTGTAGCGAGGTTGCAGAGAACAGAAAAAATATAGATGAACCAGTGATAGTAAGCAAAAAGAAAAAGGATTCTGTTGAAGAGGTTGTTGGTTTTCAGTTTGAAAACAGTTCTGGTGTCAACTGCTTTGCTAATGTAGTGGTTAATGTTGTTTCTTTTCTTGAAACTTTACAACAACAAATTGTTGAAAATCGGGACAAAATATTTTGTTGTTTGTTGAATTCTGTGTTTCAGAAATGTAGTAGTGATAAAACTAAAATAGAAAGTGTTTCTGATATTCTAAATGTTTTAGACATATGTTGTGGTTTAAATCAATTTTCACAGAATATTCAGCAAGATTGTCAGGAATTTCTAATGTATATGCTTGTTATATTGCAAGATGAAGGTATAGATATTGAAAATCTTTTTGGCCTTTCTAATAAATAGCAACATGACTGTGACAATTGTTCGTTTTCAAGTAGTACTAAAATAAACATTGAAAGATTTATATATTTGCAGCGGAGGCTGGGGAGTCAAGATGGCGGGTTGAAGCCGCCGAGTGAAGGAGCTTGCATGGAGTCGCTCCATATCGCAATGTGGAGAGAACTTTGAAGAAAAGAGCCAGGAGAGCCTTTTCAGAGACTTTATAATATTCTAAATGCCGGTGAACACAAGCAGCATGTCAAACATATCGGAGTATTATCAAGCTGTTAGCGCATCTTCCGTATAGCGCTTACCTGCTATACTGTGGACACCGTGGTTGGGGCTGTGGTTTAGCCCGGATGCTACAGCTCATTCGTCGCTTGTGCAGAGGGGTGGTGCCGGTTTGGAGGCTTCGGAACGCTGGCTCCCTCCGAGTGCTCGGTCCAGTGTGTTACAGGGCGGGCCTCGGAAATTACCTTCACACAGCTGCCTACACTCGCCGAAGATCAGACGGCGCCTCCTCGCACGCTGCCAACAGATTCAGGCTACATCGCTGCTGCCGGTGCCGCGCCGATGACTTCACGACTGGCGACCCGCTCTACCAGAACCGGCAGGACAGGAAAAACAGCGAAACAAGACGAACCAGGTATGCCTGCGGGGGGGTCCGCTGCAAAAACTAAGACTGTTATGGGACTTATGGCGGGAGCTCCGAACCCTGTCCTAATAGGCGAAAAGAGCTCGGCAGAAGCTGAGAGAGGAAAGCAAACACCGTATGTGACGATACAGAATGATAATACTAATAAGGCCACTGAATCGATGATTACTCAAACGGGGGTTATAAACCCACAGATTTCACAGAATTTCTCCTCTCCAAAAGTTTTGGCTGAGATAGGTATCAAAAAAACAAATGCTACCTGTAATATAACCAAAAATACCCACAATTCAGACACTAGCCCAGCTGGCACTCCAGTGAAGGATAAAGGGAAAAACCCTCATCAAAACGAGAACGTTGACAAAACCGATTAACTAAATACTCACATCAACAAAGACTCTATTTTTGTAGCTGATGGGGTAATCGTTATAGAGAGAGACGAAATTATTACTTCTCTCGCCAATGATACTATTGACTCGGTTGATGGAGGCACTCCTAATATTGCTAATACTGTTAATTCTCAGATGTTAAGCCTAAATCTGGGAAACGAGGTTGAAATGGGCGAATTAACTTGCAATTCACCGCTCATACGAGAGACTGAGACAACTACGAGTAAAATTATATTTGAGAAATCAGTGGCTGATAATCCAACCGGAAAGAATGATATGCTTCAACTATGAACATGAATACGAAGAAATCTCTGAGGAGGGCGAGCAAGACATGGAAACACCTCCCAATAGAAATAATGCTGGACAAGGTTCAACCACAAGAAGAACAAAACTAAAAGCTAAAACTAAACTATAGCCCACGACTCGCAAATTATTGACTAAATACACGGTCTCCAATAAAAAAGGACGCAAGGCCATTGTAGATGATAGCACATTGAGGAAGTGGATCGAAGCTAAGGGTGGAGTGAAGGGCATGGCCCTGAGGCTATCCGGAGCCAGTTTTGACAACTTACATGTACATGACAAAACTGTAGTCCTTAGACCAGAAAATATGGAAAACACAAAACTTAAACCGGATGTAACACTCTCACCAACTTTAATAACAGGAAATAGTTTAACCAACAACAAAACTACAACTTCTACACAACTTACTGCTCCAACTACTTCGATAATCCCTCTATCTGATAACTCGACCAAGGAGTTGGATTTAGGAGAGCTTGTTGATTTACCTACCGCTCTAATAGACTCTAGCAAAAGGTCAATACCGACTGAAACCGTCATCCACCCACTGGAGGTTTTAAATGCTGTTTCTACTGTAAATGCGACTGAAACAATGACTTCAAATCCTAGCCAGATTTCCCCGGTCACCAATGCCTTGACTCCAGTACTAGAACCCAGTTAAAGAACGAACCACACACAAAGTTCAACATCTGAGCTAGGGGAAGAGACTCATAACCAACCCGATAATATTTCTATGGGTCTAATTATGCAAACTCTTATGGCACAGAGGCAAGAAAGCCACCAACAACACCTACAACTGAGAGAGGACAATACAAAAATACAGGCCTTTATGAACGAAGTTTGTCAGAAACTTGGTGGGGTCACACAAGAGATGGCGGATTTGAAACAACGAGTGGTGGAAGTCGAAGAAGGTACCTCACGATCAGAGGAAACCACGAGAACTCATTCAGCTCGCATCTCTCAACTAGAAACCAAGGTCGAAGATTTGGAGAACAGGGCACGCAGACACAATTTAAGACTTTTTGGGGTCCCTGAGGGCGTCGAAGGAGGAGACCCTCGATCTTTTGTTGTGAAACTTTTTCAAAAAGCTTTCTGTGACCTTTCTGACTGGGACTGGGATTCCCAACTCCAACGGGTACATAGACTACCCTCATTCCAAAGGAATCAAAATAACAAATTTCCTCGACCATTTCTGATTTACTTTGGGAACTTCTTATTAAGACAAGCAGTTGCTCTCAAAGCTAAAGCCAATAATCCAGTCACTGTAGACAACATTACTTTTTTTGTACGCTCTGATCTGTATAAGGCCACAATGGACCGGCGTTGGGAACTTCGCAAACTAATAGACTCTTTTAAAGCCATTGGATGTACTGTGTACTTAAAGGAACCAGCTCGCCTTAAAGTCATCAGGAATGGCCAGTCATCATTTTTCACGGACCTAGAGGAAGCGACTAAGCATTTAGAGAAACTCACGAGATAGAAAGTTTAAAAATATGAAAAATATTTAACTAGAATCACGATACAAACTCGCCGCGCGCTTACTTGAAACCTAATAATTAATGGCGATGCACCTGGACTGGAATACAATCACTCTAGCATTTCTTTAGGGTTTCTTTTCTCCTCTTTTCTTCTATATTTTTCATTCTCGCTCTCCCTTTTCCTTTTTTTCTTTTTCTATTTTTTGATTGATATGTACCTTTGAGCACTCTTGAAAAGGATCAGACTCCATGCTCACAACTTCACTATGCTGCCCCTCCAGCGGCAGCAAGAGATAGAGGGGGACTCCCCCCGGGGGGCCTTTCAGACGGGGGGGGGTGTTTGGGTGGGTCTGAGTTCTTTGGGTGGGAAGGGGTTAAAAAAGGGAGAAAAAAATTATTGCAAGGGGGAAAAGGTGGAAAAATGCACCAAAAGCTGCAACAACACTATTGAACCTATTTTTCGAAGGAGATTGAACAATATTAACATAAGGTATGTCTTTTCTTAGATGTTTGGTTTGGAACATTGCCGGTCTTAATAATAAATGTAAAAGAAAATTGGTACAAGAAGAAATGAATTTATATAAACCACATATGGCATTTATTACAGAAACACATATTAGATATCATGACCGCAAACTATTATCACAAATGGGCTATGATCTTGTTGTTTGCTCTACCATGGGCGCACCAATCCGAGGAGTTGCTATCTTGAAACAAAAATGGCTAAAAATGAATGTTATTAAAACCGTAGGCTATGATAAAGGCAGGTGGGCAATTGCTCAACTAGAATTTAACAAAAAACGCTATGTATTTTGTATTATCTACGGACCAAATGTTGATATTCCCAAACTGTACGAAAAATTGACTATTGAGCTACTTGATTGGGAAGGGGAATTGCTAATAATGGGGGATTTTAACTGCGTCATGAATTATGCTATAGATTCTTCAAGTAAAGGAATCAGAAATAGAATGGCTAAAGTGAGATCTGCTATAGAGGAATTAGCCAGGGTGCATAATTTAAAAGATGCTTGGCGCACTAAACATCCTGCCATTCCCGGCTTTACATTTTACTCATCCCCACATCAAACTCTTTCTAGAATCAACATGGTATGGACAACAGCTAACATTCTAAAAAATTGTGTAATAGAGATCTGCCCTAAAGTCACCTCAGATCACAATCCGATATTGTTTGAATTTAAAATCCTGGACTCCAAACAAACTATCCGGCAATTCACATTTCCCAGATATCTACTTAGGTATGTAACCTTTACAACAAAACTTTTACAGCGACCTACCATTACAACGCAACTTTTACAACGCAAACTATTACAACACATTGGTCTGGGGGCGCTCTAGGATAGGGAATAGGTTAATTTACTATCCAATAACCTTCCCTACTATCCACGGGGACTGGAGTTGGAATAGTAAATTAAGCTATTCACTATCCAGCACCCCAAAAGCGCAATGCGTTGTATTGGTATGCGTGGTAAAAACCGCGTTGTAAAGGTAGGCGTTGTAAAAGTATGCGTTGTAACGTCATACATCCATCTACTTACTGACCCTAAATTTATCTTTGGTATTAAGAATTATATACAGGAATATATATAATTAAATATCAACTCTACCGCTATTAACTACGTATGGGATGCATGTAAATGTAGCATTAGAGGCTACGCACAACAATATATCTTTCGGGATAATGCTGAAAAGCGAGGGGAAGTAAAATCTGCCACCTCTAATATTTTAACAGCTGAACAACAACTTTCAGATGCTATTATTCAAGGCAAACCGAACACCAAAGATTTAAGTTTAATATTAGTTTCATTAAGAGCAATATTAAAGAAGACTCTTAGGGAGAAATATAGTTGTAAAATGCACAAATATAAGCTCTCACAATATGAAGGGGGAGATAGGATTGGAAAAATTCTGGCTTACAAAGTAGCCGACAAGAAGGCTAAAACTATTATAAAAACAATAAAAGGATTAGATTCTAAAAATTACATTAACCAGAGCAGATTTTGGAACAATTTGCCAAATATTACTTCCATCTTTGTACCCCAGGGAACACACCTACTCTAGAAGCAATAGAACTATATTTAGAAACACACAAATTCGAAATATTGGACCAAGAAATAACTAATCAACTCGATACTAAAATTTCTACTGAAGAAATAAGCAAGGCTATACAATCACTTCCCTTAGGCAAGGCCGCAGGAGAAGACTGCTTACCCATGGAGATCTATAAGATCTGTGAACAAGAGTTACTCCCTCTATTCCAACAGGTGATAGACTCTATTGGGGAATCAGGAAGTGCTCCTATCTCATGGCGTACTGCTAAAATAATTTTCTTTAAAAAAAAAAAAAAACACCGGAAGAACAGGGATCATATAGACCAATTTCATTAATCAACACGGACGCAAACATTTTTGCCAAAATACTTGCTAACCGCCTCGCCCCTATAATGCCCGATCTGGTCAATTGCCAACAACACGGATTTGTGGTGGGGAGAGACACCACCGCCCACATTAATACCGCGGTAACTGCTTTTGATGTTGTGTCGATTACTCCCACCCCACTCGGAATGGTCATGCTAGATGCAGAGAAAGCGTTTGACCGAGTGGGGTGGGAATATCTGTGGGCCGCATTAACCACTTCCATGCTAATGACAAGGTCAGCTCGTCATGCAGTACACTGGAGCTGTGCTTATGACGAGCTGACCTTGTCATGAACAATGGGAATCCTGGCACATCAGCACCCAGCGGGAAAAGCCTTAGCAGCCAAGGTGTTAAAGTCAACTGGCATACAGGGTCAATATCTGGGATGGATTCAATCTTTATATGAGACACCTGCAACCATAGTTAGCTATCTTGGAAATAACTCAGATACTTTTCTAATAAGGAGGGCACTAGACAGGGGTGCCCTCTTTCACCACTGTTATTCGCTCTAGCCCTAGAACCCTTCCTAAATGCGCTAACAGCTCAGGAGCATATTACCCCAATAGAACATGAAGGTAAGGGCTTAAAAATCACTGCCTTCGCCGATGACATCGCCATATACACTACTGACCTGGTACAAGCTATACCCAACATAATTAAGGAAGCCAGCGATTTTGGCGAGGTCTCAGGCTATTGACTAAATGTCAACAAAACTCAAGTGATAGCAAATTATCAACCTATACACCCAATAATAGGGCTATGCTCTAATGCCACCTATATAGGGGTAAAACTTACCTCTAATATCGACAAAATTATTTCAATTAACTATGATCCTCTACTCAAAGATATTACTTCCACACTTAAAAATTGGCATAAAATTCCACTTAGCCTGATTGGACGCATTAATACAATCAAAATGAAGATAATACCTAAAATACTTTATCTTTTCAGATCCATCCCGCTACAATTAAACAAATCTTACATCAAGAAAATTGAAAGCATTTTTAGCAACTACATCTGGGGTTACAAAAAAGCCCGTAGGTCAATGACAGCACTTAAACTACCAATCGAAAAAGGGGGACTAAACTTCCCAGATCTTAAAATTTACTTCTTTGCCACCTTTACTCAACGTATACGTAGCCTCTTGTCCAAAAAAGCTCCTCTATTCTACCACCAATTCATGCTAGGGCTACAAAGCAATCAGTTCTTATTCCGGGTACACGACCCAAATTACTATAAGAGAGTGAAATTCAAGACCGCTAGAGCAATCAAAAGAATTTGAGAACAAATTATGGACACTGATAAAATATCTTTTTTTAATGCCGAATTGCCAATATGAGGGAACCCAGGGATGCCAAACATTTTCTCCGACGGTGCTTGTGCCCAATGGATAGATCAGGGTATTAACACCCTAGGAGATCTCTACAGCCCGGAAGGTTTCCTAAGTTTTCATACACTAAAATTACTCTATAAAATTAAAGATACCACTTATTTCAAATACATGCAGATACAAGATTTTTTGATCAATAAAATGAAAATCGAAACAGTTGAGCGATCAGATATCCTCCAATGTATTTATTCGAACTACACTAAATCTCTCATTAGTAAAAGCTACACTCTTCTAAATAAAGGACAAGTGGGTGACTGTGAGAAAATGGCAGACAAATAGACCAATAGGCTGGGTATTAAGATCAACTCTAGCCAGATTGCGGTCTCACTTAAACAATTAAATCAGGTGGTGCATTCTTCAAATTTAAAGCTACAATTTTATAGGACAATCACTCAAATATACTACACACCGCAAAGAATTTCTAGCTGGACTCTTGGCAACATTTCTAACGAACCGACCAAATGTTTAAAATGCAAGCTGCCGGCATAGAACATATGCTTTATCATTGTCCGAAACTCTCGACTTTTTGGCTAGGAATAACTGATGTTCTTAATAAAAAACACATAATATCACCCGCTCTATCCGCCCACTTAGTTCTGTTAGATATACAAGATACCAGGAGCAACTTTAACGATTTATTAACAATAATATTTGCTTGTGCCAGATTGGCCTTTGCACGGACCTGGATATCAATAGAACCCCCAAGCGTTATGGAATGGTGGTATCTAATGCATGAAATACATACCATGGAGCTTTCATTGGCTAAACTAAGAGGCCCAAAAGCACTGACAGGAAGGGAAAAAATATGGGGAACATTTATGGACTAAACAGAGGACTTTATTGTACGACCGGCACGCTAATCTTTCTTTTAGTTTTTCTTTTTGTTATGTTTCAGAACCTTGTGAATATTTATCTCGCAATCTCCTGTCTCTTCTTTTTCTCTTCCTTCAAACATAAAGACTTAAATTGTATAGATAACCATATATATATATGTACAACTAATGTGATTTCAATATTGTGTTTATTTCTCCTCTTGCAATAAATAAAAACAATAAAAAAAAAGAAAGATTTATATATTTGACATGAACATACTGCAACTCAGTGTCTTTTAATAATCTAGTTAGAGAAGCAAATCAAAACATGGTCTGTACCCAATGTAACTCACAAATGTTATCAACATTATTTATACAAAGATATGGACAGTATGTAATTTTAATGCTGCAACGATGCAGACCTGCTAGAAGAACACTGACAACTTTAATAAAAATAATTATGGCTTCTCAACTATCAATATCAGGAAGAACTTTTGTAACTGTAGCAATTATTTTCCATGATGGTCCTTCTACAACGTCAGGACATTACACAGCTTATTTAAAATGTACAAAAGGCTGGACTCATAGTAACGATACTCAAGTGATTTTTAAACAACGTTTGCCTTATGACTTACCCAATTCTTACCTAGTGTTTTCACAACCAAAATTTTAGGGAAAATAATTGGCCTAGGGAAATTATTGCTGTTAAGAAAGGGTAGTCCGGTGTTGAAAAGTACTTTGTGAGTGAGGGTAAGTAAGTAAAATTTATTTGCACAATTAATTAAAATAATTGCAATCTACACACTCATGATTGACCATTAAAAAAGACGATTTTCAGAATCGAAAAAAAGTCAGAAAATTTGTGAAATGAAAGGTAAAGAAAAATGTCACTCGGATGGTAAAATCAAGGTATCAATTTCTGTAATGAATTTGACAAAGCGCGTCGCCATCTGAGGTGAGTCGCCCCTCATGCATGCATCAAGTGCTTCTTGGCATGTCCTGATGTTAAGAGAAACCCAAATTGGGCGAAGCCAGAAGATTCTTTGGGCATATAAACGTTGACAAATACACAAAATGTGAATGAGATTTTCCTCTTCCTGGTTACAGAAGCGACATTGGGAGGAAGCTTCTTTCTTGTATCCTTGGCCAAACTTATATGCCTTCAGCGGAATTAAGCCAAAACAAAATCTCATTAGTTGGGGTTTTACATGAGATTTCATAGAGGATGCGAGGTAAGGTGGTAAAGTTTTCGGGGCGTATAGCTTGGAGGCTCAAGAGCCATGGAAGAGCTGTACTACATGTTGCGTATCATGATCATTTGATAGGATTTTTGCCTGTTTAGAAAGAAGTTTCGATTTCGCCTCAATAGGCAGTGAGGTAGACCATATGTCCTGTGCTTGGAGGGATTCGAGGCAGAAGATCAAGTATTTGTTCCACGATGTTTTGGGGTTGCTGAGCAGAGACCATATACAGCTCTTTAGAGTCTGAGGTCTAGCTTCCTTTGTTTTTAGGCAGTAGGCGGTGTATCTTGCACTCATGGTCCATCGCTGGGAAGATAAAGAAAATTCCTTTCGAATTTGGGTGTGAGAGGTCGAATTTGGCAGTTGGAAAACCCTACGGTAGCACGATGATTGCGCTCTGTCCAGCCAATTGTTCATTTTGTCTCTGAAGATTATTGCATCAAAGGAAATTGTAGGAAGGAATTTAGCAGCAATCAATTTTATTAGCGGGACAAAGTCCTGGGAGTGGAGAGCTCTCTTCGTTCTTATAAAAGCCCCCCCCAGGCTGCGTGCAACTGCCTGCATTTCTGTTGTGTGCACAGAAGGTCTCCCTTTATGATCGATCCAGACGCCCAGATACTTGTATGCTGTGACTGTTTCCAATGGCTTCCCTTCAATAAACCACGTGGTCTTTTTGGGTTTCACGGAGGAAATTGCCATTACTTTGGTCTTAATGGCATTTATCTCTAACATGTTGGTATTACAGTACTGGGCAAGGGAGTCAAACAGTCTTTGGAGGCCCACCGGGGTTTGATCTAAGAGAATGGTATCGTCTGCGTATTGCAGGGTTTGGATTTTTCTTTGGTCGATACCTGGCGGGAAGGCACGAGAGAGGGACAGCCATTCAGGGAGGTCTGCGAGGTACAGATTGTAAAGTAAAGGTGCCAGTTTGCATCCCTGTTTTAGACCTCTGCTAGTGTAGATTTTGTTAGAAGTAGACCATTTCGATGTAACTCTCACTTTTACCGAGGTGTCTGAATATAGGGATATTAATGCTTTCAATAGCTTCCAAGGGATGCACCATCTTGCCAGTTTTTCCCAGATTTTTGCTCGGATCACACTGTCAAAGGCTTTACGAAAGTCTATAAATCCCAAGTATAGTGATTTGCCTTTTGCGGCTAGGGTGGTTTTCATCAAGTGGGCTAAACAGATCAAATTATCTTCGATGTGACAGCCTCTTTGGAATCCGGTTTGGGTGAAGGGAATCAAGTTGTTATTTTCCACCCACTTTGTAAGTGCTGTTAAAAGGACGCTGGCGTATGCCTTCCCGTCCACGTCAAGGAGGGCTATCAACCGGTAATTGTCAGGATTGGAGCGCAAGCCTTTTTTATGGAAAGGAACGAGTAGTGATCCTTGCCAGGAGACCGGGATAGAGCCACCCAATGTTGCGGCCTTGAAAAGGGGAGTCAGCATCGAAGCCCATTTCTGGGCAGAGACTTTAAATATTTGGGTGGGGATTCCATTAGGTCCGGGGGCCCCACCTGAGCGCATTTTCTTTATTATTCCCGTTATTTCTTCTGTGGTTATCTTGACAGGGAGGCTTGTGTCATCCTGAGGGATTAATTGAAGGGTGATCAGGTTAAAAAAAATCTTGTAATTGACGTAGAGGTATTGTAAGTGTATCAGATAGTGGGTGATGTGGCTATCAGTCAAATTTGCTTTATTCGAGGTAAAAACTCATAAAAGCACAGTACATTTAAAACCGTTTTCATTCTTGATAAAAGATATATAATATATTTACAAACTCCAATACATTTCCTTATTAACCATGTTACATAAAAGGAGCAATAGTTACATATTGGAAATTTAAAAGAATAAAGCATTTTGGCTTTACTAATATTAAAAAACCAACAATAAACCATCAATACATATAATAGTACAACCAATGAAGACCCATCAACATGGTCAAATCATTCATTGTAACTACCACAGAGACAAAGAAGTGAAGGCTTGATCTCAACCAAACCTACTATCGTGCTATCAATTTCCTTCCGATAGCCCATGCCCATCCCAAGAATTTTGCAACCGCCACAGATACAACCGGCTGAGTGCTAGTACAGATTATTCTTAAAGCCACCTTACTCTCTCTCGTGCCAAGCAGTTTGCACATCGCCCTTAACCAGACACGACGGGGTGTTGAATATACCCCATAAAGAAAAAGAAGGTGGGCAATGGCTCAATGCCATTATTACAAGCTGGGCAGATATCAGAATTAGCTTCTGCCCATCATCCTGTTAGCGATCTAATTGGGAGCGACCCCACTCTGAGATGGAACTAGAGTTTCCTGTCCTGGGGTCTAGCTATAATGTCCCAATAAGGATCCAGGGACAGGGAGACCTTCGCTTCCAAGAAGTGACCTTCCAGGGAGGTGGGATCTGCATCATTCCAGTCTCGGTGTGCTACCATTTCCCAATACCTTGTTTTTATGGTGTCTTTAGTCGGGAATTGAGCCAGCTCTGGATTCTCCCATAATCCCTTCATGCCCATTTTTTCCAGTGATCTACGCAAATCCTTTAGCCAGCCTATCTTATGGAATTTATCCATATTAATTACATCCAGGAAGCCCCTCGCATAATGCGCAAGTTCCGGGGTAACCCAGATGCGCCGCCAGTATAAAATTGGACGTAGCCTAGCCATATCAGATATGGCTTTCCTACCTAGATCATAGCGTAGTGGCTTCATGGGTGTACTTTTAGGGAGGCCAATAAGGTTTCGCAGGAATTTTTTTTCAACAAGCGTTAAAGGGGCCAAGTTGTCGTAGCCCCATAGTTCGGCGCCGTATAGCGCCAAGAGCTTTGGCCTCGTACACCTGGAGAGCTGGCGAAATTGGTTTGGTCAGAGATTTCTTGTGTTCAGCACTTATAGCCCCAGCATTTTGGCGGAGTTTAAGGGCTGCCATTTCAGTGTGCTTCCCCCATTTTACGCCCTTAGCTATGTGGATTCCCAGGTAAACGAAGTCCGAAACCATTTCCACTCGTTGGCCATCCATAAAGAAGTTCCCTTTAAAGCTAGCATGAGGGTTAAATACCATGAGCTTCGTTTTAGCTACGTTTACTTCAAGCCCACGATCAACACAGAAACCCTCAAAGATTTTTAAGGCATGCTGCAGACCACTAGGGGTTTTGGATATGATGAGCGTGTCGTCTGCAAATAGTAGAATGGGCGTTTTCACTCTATCCAAGGTAGGAGCGTCTACGGAGCCAGACAGCATATGCTCAACTACCCCACTAATATACAATGAAAAAAGCGTTGGGGCCATGGCACAGCCTTGGCGCACACCCCGCTCTACTTGAAACTCAGCAGTGACCTGCCTATGCCTCCCCCACTGGATGGTGGCATAGTTTGACTCATGTAGTCTCATTGTTAGTGATAAGATTTCCAGCGGCATGCCCTTTCCAGCTAACACTTTCCATAGCAGGGACTGGGGGACTAGGTCGAAGGCTGCTTGTAGGTCAATAAAAGCAGCATACAAACTGCCCTTCCCCAGCTGCACTACCTTCCAATGAAGCAACGTAAACCGGAATATCTGGTCTGTGGTACTGGTTAGCTTACGAAAGCCAGCTTGATAAGAAGACAAGATGTTATTTCCTTCTACCCAGACCATGATGTTTGCTAGAGTAATTTTACATATCACCTTTTGTACCGTGTCTATTAAACTGATGGGCCTGTAATTCCCTGGGAGTGTCTTGTCTCCTTTTTTGTACACAGGGATTATTACAGCCCCTTTCCAAGACTTTGGTACAGGTGCCCCTAGCGCCACCGCATTAGCTAACTCCAGAATATACCTGCCCCATCGCATTTTCCCATGAAGGAAGACATTTTCAGAAAACTCCTTAAGACATGGGTCTACCAACAATCAGACACCTCTGTATTGGCTGCCATCTAGCTATCATCTAGTTATTATCTCTCATCACATCCCACTTTTCAGTATTCCTCCGCAGCTTGCTTAGCGCCATGATGCTCCCTTGGGAGCGAACGTCAGCGCTTTATAAGTACACATAAATATCAAAATATCAAATATCCGCTGGGACCCCATCAGGTCAGGGTGCCTTCCCCCGGGCAACTGTGTCTAGGGCCTCAGCTACGTCAGCGTTATTAAAAGGAGGGACAGCGAATATAGTAATGGCTACAGGCTCCCTGATCTTGTCCTCGAGACGACACCTATATTGGGGTCTAAAATAATCTAGTCAACTAGTCTGGGAGACATGGTTTGACGGTGGGTCGGGGATACCTCCCTTCCCCCACTTGACGATATTCCAGAATAATCTGGAGTCTTTAGCAGAACTGGCAGCTTTAAGGTCTTGCCAGTGCTGTTCGTCCCATTGCTTCTTGCATTCCGTCGAGAAGCCGGACCTAAAACCTGATTGTGATGGATGTAAAATGCGCCTAGATTCAACATGGAGGGTGAGTTGTGAATTAATATGCCTTTCCAAAATTTTTGAAAAGACCGGGAGAAGTGAAATGGGGCGGAAGTTGGATGGATTATTTGAATCAGCGTTTGCCTTTTTTAACAGAGGCACTATCATTGCATGTTTCCATGCAGAAGGTACTATGGCTACTCTAAGGTAGGTGTTAAGTAGATCCAAAATGAGTATAAGGGAAGAGTTATCGAGCATTTTTAGAATTTGAGGGGGAAAAGGATCCAGTGGGGAACCAGATTTGATTTTACTAATAATATCACGAAGTAGGGTGATATTAAGAGGATCCCACGTACCGATCAGCTGTGAAGATGGAAGACTGGTCTCCTCTGGGACCCCAGGTTCACGGGAGATCGTAGAGTAAGGCGCTTTAGAGGGGCAGGTCTGCTGTAAAGATGTAAGGTGCCTATCCTCTGAAGTCACAGGATCACAAAGGGTGACTGGAACAGATGTTTCAGAGGAGAAATGAGGAGAGGTAGATTTTTCAAAATCAGTATAAATGGTATCGATTTTGGCGATGAAAAATTCAGCCAGAGAGTTGCATTGTGTGGCATCTAGACAAGGCGGTTTGGGCTGACATAATGTGCCCGAAAGTTTTTGTACCGCCTTAAAAAGTGCCTTAGGGCGATTTTGTGCCTCAAGAATAGTTAAATTGAAATATTCCACTTTAGCAGTTTTGCACAGTAAATGATATTTGGTCAAGGCAGTCTTATAAGTTTGCTTGGAACACAGGTCATACTTTATACGCCATTTGCTCTCGAGGTTTTTGCAGATGTTTTTTTCTTGTTTTAATGCAGCTGTGAACCAGGGCGCAGGCGGATTATGTGGGTTGAGCTTTTGCTTGTGCTGGGGTACGCATGCATCAGCAGCAAGGGTGAGCCAGGTATTGATAACATCCGCTGCTTCAATACTGGTGACTTCTGTGAGAGGTCTTGAATTCTCGAGACAAGAGTTAAGTTTCTTGAAATCCAGATTATTCCAATTTCTGGATGTCCTTAATTCAGTGGAGGTAGAGGGGGTGTTGGGCAGACAACCAATAGTGACGGAGAAAGTCACCATATAATGATCAGACCATACAATAGGTAAAGGAGGCTTACAAGTAATAGTTTCTAAATTAGAAAGAATGGGGTCCAAAAGGTTCCCTGCCTTATGAGTAGGACCAGAGTTATGTAAGGTGATATTTAGAGCAGCAAGGTCCTGTAAGAGGTTGGCGCTGGTGGAACAGGAGAGATCATTCAAGTGTAAGTTCAGATCACCAGTAATTGAAAAATTAGTGGAGTTCTGAAGTAGAGGTGCTACATGCTCAGGAAAGGTGGAAGCCCAGGAGCTCGCTGGGCCGGGGGGACGATAAATGAGCATCCCCGAGAGGGTAAAATTGGGAGATAACGAAAGTTTGAAAAGACCAGCTTCGCTGTTAGGTAGGTCAAGGTCCTCCCATTTACAAGAATACAATCTATTATAGATTATGGCTATCCCTCCACCTTCTTTCACTGTTCTATTTTTTCCTACATACGTGTAGTTATCAGGGAGGGCAGATGCAATATCCGGTCCAGAATAGTCTTTTAGCCAAGTCTCAGTAAGAAATAGAGCTGCTGGTTCCATGGAAGTGAGAAGATCGAAAATCTCTCTCTTATGTTTGACTAATGATCTACAGTTTAAACTGATCAGCGTGCAAGCCTGAGAAAGATCTATAGGTTTAGGCTTTAAGCGAGATGGCGGGAAATTGGATATGGCTATATTGGTTAGAGAAGGAGAGGATGTGAGGGGGAGATAACAACCTGGGCAGGTTGTAGGAACGTGATGAGGATTAAGAGTGATGCAGTGTAAACAGTGCGATGGCCTGAATCTAAGGAGGGCCTCCCTAGAATAAGTAAGAGGTAATCCAGGGAATATAGTAACAGGGGTCATGGCCCCTGGTCCCGGCCCGTCGTGGACGGGTGCAGACGGGCTGGACTTTGGCGCGACTTCGGCACGCCATTGTCGCGCCCGCTGCGCGCGTCCGCTGCGCGCGTCGTCCAACACATCGGTTTAAGAGGGGAGGCGGCGGTAGGAAACTAGACCGCTCCCCCCTTCCGCCGGAAGTGAGTAAGGGAAAGAAAGAACTCCCTCCACAACAACGAGCTAAGCTCGGGGTGGACCGGGGAGTAGGAAATGAAGGTGAGCGTTAAATTTAAAACGCCTATAGCGCTGCGCCTGATCTCGTGCCCCCCTGCTCTCTCACAGCAGTGGCGCCAGTGTCAAGAACAGTGATGCGCTGGGGAAATAATTATAAAAATGAGCCCGCAGTGTGAGCACCTTAATCGTGCCCCCTGCGAATGGCAGTTAAAAATTCAGCAAGAAAGCAGTGCGAGCACCAAACTCGTGCCCCCTGCAGTAAAAGCAAAGCGCAAATGACAATTCTCTGGTAGCAGCGCAGCAGCACTCGTACCTCAGTTGGTAGGTCTGCATCCGGCCATCATCCTGCGTTTAAGAGGGGAGGCGGCGGTAGGAAACTAGACCGCTCCCCCCTTCCGCCGGAAGTGAGTAAGGGAAAGCAAGAACTCCCTCCACAACAACGAGCTAAGGTCGGGGTGGACCGGGGAGTAGGAAATGAAGGTGAGCGTGAAATTTAAAATGCCTATAGCGCTGCGCCTGATCTCGTGCCCCCCTGCTCTCTCACAGCATGGCGCCAGTTTCAAGAACAGTGATGCACTGGGGAAATAATTATAAAAATGAGCCCGCAGTGCGAGCACCTTAATCGTGCCCCCTGCGAATGGCAGTTAAAAATTCAGCAAGAAAGCAGTGCGAGCACCAAACTCGTGCCCCCTGCAGTAAAAGCAAAGCGCAAATGACAATTCTCTGGTAGCAGCGCAGCAGCACTGTTACCTCAGTTGGTAGGTTGGTATTGTTTCCGGTTGGGAGCTCCTCTACTCTGTCAAAGAGTGCCTGCCGGGCCCAAATAGTTAGGCCCCCTTTCGGCCGTCTCTTGGGGCCCTTGCATGCTGGTATAGAAAAATTCAGGAAACCCAAGAGAAGCAAGGGCTCACAGGCCCACGTCTCCTGGAAAATGCAAAGATCGAATCCAGTTATAAAAGAGACCCATTCAGGTGAGTGCACCTTGGAGCCCAATCCCGCTACATTCCAGGAAACTATTCTACCCCCCGCTCTAGTAGATTGGCACCACGGGACTAGGGGGGCTAGAGGCAGTGCCCTTTGGTCATGTACCCTTGAGGAACCCTGGCCTTCCACAACCCCTAGGTTAGAGACACCAGATCCCGTCCCACCCACATCACTAAATACTTCCAACTCTGCTAGCGGAAAACCTGTCTGACCCAGATAGTCAACCCCCTCTGCCGTACTACGGGTCGTTCTATGCTCGCTACCTCTAGGTTCCTGTTGATCTATAAACCTTTCACCCATCCTTCTATTAGATAGTCAATCAATGGAGCTAAGCCCAGACCTATCAGACCCATGTCTAATATCCCTTGCAGACATGGCTACAGTGAGTGGGAGTGGAAGGGGAGGCATTTTCCTCAACTGTATGCCCGAGTGGGATGGGGGGCTTGATCTAAATTCTAGCATGAATAAGTTCTCTGCCAAATTGTCAGTAGACAAAGTTAATTCAATGGCATCGTGCATGGCCCCAGGGTGGCTTATTCTCCTTACTCTGACTATATCATCTCTAATAACGGATCGACACCCTCTAACATACCGTAGCCAATGAATGGCCTTGTTTGTCAGGGAGTCTACCCCTTCTCTTGGACAATTTAGTGACACATGATACTTGGGCACATTAGTCATGTATATTATATTTGAGGCGATGATACCCTTCGTATGTACTTGATTCACAATGGGCGCTAAGTTATAGGTTGAAGTACCTTTAGGGCCTGGTGTAGTACCACGGGGCTGGACCCTGCCAGCGTTCCTGGCTCTTTATATAGGGAAGGCCCTGCAAAGCCTCTCCCCCATTACAGCCCCTCTGAGGCCTCTGGGTGCTACCACTAGACTCCTTTACTGCCTTATTTCATTCACGGGGCATTCTAGCCTATTCTTAATAGGGACAGGAGTCGAGTTTGAACTATTCGGCCCCCCTCTGCATGAGCAACCTGATTTATCTTGCTACTTGTAGCAACATTTTCCCCTGCTATTAAATGGGTACCTTTGGAGGGTTTAATTGGATAGGCTGTAGTTGTTTTATGTAAAGCCCCTGCCTGAGGCCAAGAAGCACCCTGGTTGGCATTTGGAGTTTTTACCAAATTAAACATTATTGTTTTCAGGCCCTCTATCTCGTCCCTAAGCAGTGAGACTTGATTAACCAACTCCCTAATAGTTCCTGGGTTATCACTTGAGGGTGAGCAATTACAAACATAAGTTGTGCCCGGTAGAGGTGAGCTAACAATACCACTACTAGGGGTTTCATTTTCAGCATCTCGCTCTACCACAGCTAGTACTTGAAACCTATTAGAGCATGGTATAGGGTCATTACCTATCACAAGAGTGGCCGGGGGGTTTTCCACACTTAAAACATTTGGGGGAGAATTGACCCTTTCCCCCATTAAGCGACCTTCTTCCCCAGGCTGCTTCAAGGAAACCGGCTTTGATTTGGCATTATTTCGAAACATTTCAGGGATTGTAACAGTTGGACCAACAACCTCAGATAAATTAGACTTTGAAGCCCCAACCTCCCTAACCGGCTCTATAGCCTCTGAAAGACCCAGATCAGCAGATAGAATATCTTGGCAATCGGCAATTATAGTGTCAATTTTGTCCATGAGGCAGTTCATCGCAGCGTGCTGAGGTGGACCCTTTACTTTCTTCTACTTACAATGTTTTTGGCGCTTCGCTGTCTCAATAGCCACCCCTCCTCCTTCCATCGCTTTACGCTTGCCCATCTTTAGGTACAGTAGACTAGTTAACACACACCCCTATATAGCTATATTTGGAAAGCGATATGTACCTTTAGTTCTGTTAAACCTCACCCTAGGTCCTTAGCGACGTTGGATCAGAGCCGGAATTAGGGATGTGGCCCGTCTCGTCCTCTGCCGTCCCCGGACGGCCAAAGACGGCCCGCCCTTTGCCCGAGCTTCGTAAGGCTTGTCCCGCGCTGCGGGAACCGGATATGGTAATATGGCCCCGTGAGCTGGGGGCAGGCCTCCTCACAGGTGTAAGCACGCACGGGCTCCTGGTCCCTGGAGTCCCGTGCGGCGTGAGCTTGGCGATAATGCCCCCTCAGTGGCGGCTTAGCAGATGGTAGTGGAACCCCTCCTGGGGTGACAGCAACAGTGAGGCAGAAGGTGCGGTGCACGATGCGGCTATCACAGGAGATGTTGATCATCAGTGAGGCAGAGGTGTTTTAGATTTGTTGTAGTTGTTGCAGATGTTGTTGACATTTTTTATTCCCTTGTAGAGGTTTCTTTTAATGGTATACAGCTCCTTGGTAAGATAAAGGATGAGCAGAGTGTCATCAATATACCAGATGATGTTGAGATTCTGATAGCATGCTAGTTGTTTAAGGTTTATGTACTTGATAAATAGCATCAGGTGGCGGTATAACCATTGTTAGATGGTACAAAAGATGTTGGTGCTTTTGATTCAGAAGGTTGGGAAACGGACGCTTAAGAGTACTATTAAGTATCTTCCAAACTAAGGATTTCACACATACTATTTGGCCATGAGAAATGGTATCTGAAACAAAAAATGACTATTTCGGGTAAATGTTGTTAGCATATGTGTGTACATAACTTTATTTAGAGTGTATAAAAAAGAAGTAATAATGTTTTGTTACTTTGTGATTGTTGGAGATTTACATAAGAAATTGCTGTTTGAAAAAAACAGTTAAGATATGTTTTTTTCTAATTTGTACACTATTAATGAAAATGTTGAATGGGTTTTTTAAAGACAATCTTATTGATTGTCTTTTTTTTGCTCGCTGTTATATGATGAGTACTATTGAACTCACTGTTTTCAGTGAAATTCAATATATTCTGAGAACAGCAAAATAAGATACATAACATATTGTACAAATTATTTTGTATTGTGAAATATATATTATAACTCAATGTTTTGTTCTATTACACAGATATTATATTTATAAAAATTGTATTATTACCTTTTCATTACTTATTAGGTAAGTATGACAAACAAAAAATACTTTCTCATCACTCTCTTACTTCTCCTTCCCTTTTTCACTTTCTTCACTCTGTCCCTTACTCCACTTCCTTTGCTCATATTACTCCCCTTCCCTCACTCTCCTTAATCCCCTTCATTCGCCTTTACACTCCTTCTCTCACTATCAGTACCCTTCCCTCACCCTCACTCACCTTCTCCTGCTCCCTCTTTCTCCTCTGTGTCCCTCCATCACTACCCTTCTCTTGCTCTATCCCTCACTCTTTTCTCTCTCCCCCCTCACTCTCTTTCCTTCACACCATCCCTCACTCACTTTCAGTCACTCCCCTTCTCTCACTCCCTCACTCCCTTTTGCTCACTTCCCTTCCTTTATTCCCTACCTCGCTCCCCTTTCCTCCATCCGTCTCTAAGTCTCTTTCTCTGTTACAGTCACTATAACTGCCTCACTCCCTCACAGTCCCTCACTCTCCCTCTCTTTCTCTCTCTCTCACTGTCTCCCTCTCTCTCCGTCAGTCTTCCTTTTCTTTCCTCTCTCTTTCCATAAATACTTCTCTCTCACTCACGACTTTTTCCTCTATCTTAATATGCTTCTTTTTCCCTCTCTCCCCTTCCCTTACCCTCATATCCATCCCCTCACTGTCACTGCCCTTCACTCAATCTCACTCCTCTTCCCCTACTTCATGTTCTCCTCTCTGTGCACCACTCCCATTCCCTTTCTCATGCTCCCATTCCTTCACTCCCCCTCACTCTTTTTCCCTTACTCCATCCGTCAGTCCCCTTCCCTTACTTCCCTTTCCTCATTCCCTTTTGATAACTCCCATTCCTTTAGTCCCTCACTCCCCTTCACTCCATTTCTCTCTCCCTCTCTCCCTCTGTCTCACTCAGTCTAACTGCCTCACTCCCTCTCAGCCATTCGCTCTCCCTCTCTTTCTCTCGCACTCTCTCCCTCTCTCTCTCCCTCACCCTTCCTCTCTTTCCCTTTCTGTTTCCTTCACTCCTACTTTATCCCTCAGTCCCCTTTCCTCTCTCTCTTAATCTCCTTCCTTCTCTCTCATTCCCTTTTCGTCACCCTCATACCCCTTCTCTCACTGTTACTGCCTTTCACTCACACTCAGTACTATGCCCTCACTCCCCTTCCCTCACTCCCCTTCATTCACTCCTCTTTCCTCACTCCCTCACTTACTCCCCTAAATTCACTCCCTCCCCCACTTTTTTTCATCCATGTTTCTCTCCCTGTTTCCCTCTGTCTCATTCACCCTAACTGCCTCACTCCTTCTCAGTTCCTTGCTCTCCCTCTCTCTCACTCTCTCTCCCCTACCCTTAATCTCCTTTCCTTTCTCTTTCTATCACTCCTCCTCTCTCCCTCACTCACTTTCCCTCTCTCTTAATTTTCTTCCTTCTCCCTCATTCACCTTCCCTCACCCTCATACCCCTTTCCTAACTGTTACTGCCCTTCACCCCCCTTCCCTCACTCCACTTCCTCCAATCATATCTCACACCCCTTCCCTTTCATGCTCCCTTTCCCTCACTCCCCCTCGCTCTCCTTCCCTCACTTCATTCCTTACTCCCCTTCCCTCACGCCCCTTCCCTAACTCCCTCCATCCCCTCACTCCCCTTCTGTCTCCTTCACTCCCATTCTCTCACTTTCCCTTACCCCCTTTTCTCATCCTCATACCTCTTCCCTCACCGTCATTCCATTTCCCTTACCTTCACTCCCCTTACCCTGCTCTACTTCCCCCTCTCTGTCCCTTACTCCCCTTCCCTGGCTCCATTCCCCGCTCCCCTTCTCTCACACCCCTCCCTCACTCTCCTTTCCTTACTGCCATTCCCTTACTCTTTCACTCTCCTTACCTCACTCCCCTACCCTTAGTCCCCTTCTTTCAGTCACTCTTTCACCCCCCTTTCCTCACTCACTATACTCCCCTTTCCTCACTCATTTCTTCAGTTTCTTCCTCCCCTTCACTCAGTCATTTCAGTCATTCATTTATACACTACACATTCACTCAAAAAAAAGTATGACACAGTATATGAGAAATATAGCTCTTCTTGGAGAAGTGAAGTTAGTTCTTAGAAGAACTGTTTTATTTGTCTTTTTTTGTTTTAATTTTTTTTGTCTTTTTTGGAACAATTTTATATTTTTGGGGGATTTTCTGTAACAAAAAAGAAAACAGGTAACCAAAAACTGCTCAACAGGAACAAGAACAAAAATAATTTTTAAAAAATTAACGGCGGGAGCATCTGTGCTGCCTCTTCTTTGCCACGATTAAATCAATGCTTTGCTCTCCGTCGCACAACATTTTGTTGCAATAGATGCAACGTATATGTACGTCTGCAAAATCCGGCCGCATATCTAGAGCAGTTGCAGATGGAAATGCTCCCAAAGAAGAGTTGCTGGGGACAGCAGCTGGAGGATTGTCCCTGAGGTCTTGAGTAGATGCCCGAGCATAGTTGATGGGATGAAGATTTTTCACATGCCGAATCATGGTTGCAATACTGAAAGAATAATGTTTGGTGGCATCACCTCTTGAAAGGATGCTGCCACAGATTTTGCAAGTGACTTTGGAAGCATTTACTTTTTTTTGCCCCTCTGGATATGTGAAAAACTTCCAAATGAAAGATTCCTTGGTTTTCTTTGGAGGTGGCTGTTCAGGAACAAACTCAACATCTCAATCAGAGGAAGAGTGCTGTGGCTGCTGCTGTTCTGCCATTTTCAGAAGGTGAAAAGCACAAACAATTCCTTGTAGATGTTTCTCCCTGGAAAGTGAAACAGCTTGTGAGGGAAGTGGGTGGGGTTTTTGAAGATTTGGAAAAGAAACTACTATAAACCAATCAAAAGTGTTGTTTTCAAGTCACATGACTTTAAGTGCGCGCAAGGTTTGCACACGCATGCGTGCACGGTTTTCGCACGAGACGCATATAAATGACGTTTTACTCGATTTTCGTAAATGCTTTTAAAGCTAAAATACGGTTATAAAAAGTCAAAAATGCTATTTTTACAGTTATGTCACAGAATGTCTTGGGTTATTATGTACATTACATTTACAGAAATGACTTTTTGGAATGACATTTTTTCGTGGGGTGCGAACACTGTGCGCGCATGCGTGCAAACTCGGTGCACGCATGCGTGCGAACACCGTGCGCGCATGCATGCAAACACCGTGCGCGCACCTTTAAAAAACACCAAAAATAAATAAATAAGACCAGAATTATTTAAAAAATCAAAAATTAGTACATAATAATACATAAATCAAAATTAACATTTTAGTATTGTTAAAAATATAGAACATTTGTATATTAACACAAAAAAGACAATAATTGATACATTTTAAAATTAGCATTTAAAAAACCTTTGAAATTCACTGAAAAAACCATAGGTTTCACACACGTTATAGTTAGGAATTAGCATTTAAAAAACCTTTGAAATTCACTGAAAAAAACATAGGTTTCACACCAGTTATAGTTAGCTGGACATTTTACTCATACAAAACCATTGAAATTCCCCCGTTATAGTTAGTTGTACTCACTATAACTCGGGCGCCCGCAATCCACTGCTGATGATGTCACATATTACATCATTTATGACATGGTCAGTGACATCACTGATGACATCACTGATGACACCTCAAATTATAAAACCGTTCAAAAAATACAAAAAAAGTAAAAAAATGTTCAGAAAAAAAATAAAAAATATATAAAACAACAAAAATAATAAAAAAAAGTTATTTTCAGAACTACCTCTCCTTTATAAAAAATTGCTAGAATGTTTAGCACTCTGGCAACCTCTATTTCTTTTGATTCGCTTCCCGGTTCGCGCGCCGGTACGGAGTAAGTATAAGGGAAGGAAACAGAGAGTAATGTTAAAAGAAAGACAGCTAGAGGGAGTAACACAGAGATACTGTTTAATAGATCTATTTACAGAAGAAAAGATGGAAGAGGGTATAATTGTGAAAAACAAAATAGATAAGGAAGTGAAAGAAAAAAAGGAGAGTAGAAGAATAATAAACAAGAGTTTCTTAGAGAATGTGAGTGAATGTTCAAAATAAGAAGAAAAACAGTAAAGGATGTGGAATGAGAGGTAGGGATAGAACCGGACTAAAAGAACAATCCTGAGGGAAAGTGTTAAGAAAACAGTGAGCAAAAGTAAATAGGAATAAAACAAGATGTATGATAGTGACTAAGGTTAAAACATGTGGAATAGCAGAGAGAAAAAACAGAAAGCAGAAAAGAAGAAGTGACAGAAAAGGAATGATTGAAACAGCAAAGAAATGTAAATAACATAGGGGCATATTATCAACACAGGCGATAAAATTATCGCTGCTTTTATCGGCAGAAAACTGCCGCTAAAGCCGCTTTTGCGGCAGTTTTCTGCCGATAAAAGCAGCGATAATTTTATCGCCTGTGTTGATAATATGCCCCTTAGTGTGCTTGAACTATAGGGAGAAATCATAATGAACAAGTAGTGAAAGAGTGATGAGTCAGAGATAGTGAGAGTAATAGAGACGGAGTGAGTGAACAGGAGTGAGGAACTATGAGAACAGAGGGACTGAGAAAAGGAGTGGAAGGAGTAGAGTAAGTAAGTAATAGAAAAAGGAATGAGGGAAGTAGCAAAGGCAGGAAACTGAGGGTTAAAGAAATGAAGCAGTGGAACTAATAGAAGTTAAATGTGATAGAAATGTAACGAAAAGAGTACAAAACACTTACCTTACAATTGTCGATAACTTAGTCACTTGTTATTTTTATACTTTCAATCTGTGAAAGAAACAACAAAAATTTGAAAAATATTAAAACATGTATTTAAAAATTAGAAAAGACAAGGGAAATGATTGACAATCATCCAATTTTACAAAGAAATAAAGTTAGAGATAAACATGCAGAAAACAAGAGAAAGAAACGGTGATAGACAGTCAGAGACAAAAAGAAATTGTAATAGAGTAAATTACTAAGAGAAAAAAGGAAGATACTTTCAATGACAGAAAAGAAGGATAGAAGAGAAAACTAAATTGAAGTTGTGTAAGCTACTAAAAGAAATTGAGTAAGGTAAACTATATAAGGAAAGGGTGAATAAGGAAAAGAGAGTGAGGGAGAGAGGAGACAGAGGAAGTGAAGGAAAGAGTGTCAGATATAGACTGAGTGAGGCATCTACACAATGTGATTCATAATGTTAGGAAACACAGGTAATGTAATTGAAAAACGTTCAATTTTTTTTGCTCATTCCACAATCACATCACTTGTGTTTCCTTTGCTTAGGTATCTCATTGTGCAGATGTAGTCTAGCATATGAAAGACTACGCAGAAGGTGAGCACTGTATGCAACAACTTTGACACTTACAGAAGCCTCAGCTTCTCCATGCCCCCTACACAGTCCTAAATATATTCAGTTTAAACTGACGGTATCTTGTTGCAGATGAAGTGAGGCCTATCTTGCAACATGGTGCATCTTTTGCACTGCTGCTGCGTCACAAAAGTGACGCAACGGCGGCGCAAAAGAGGCGCACGGCCATCATAAAACTGCCCCTAACATTTTAAATGATTGTTTCAGGATGCCGATAAGGTGTGGCCTATCCAGAGATTTGTTTGAGGTGAGGCCTACTCAGAGTTACAGATTAAATTTAGGCTTGTTGAAGAGTACAGAGGAGATAATACATGTGCAGGCCTACCAACGAAGTGAGTCATGTCCACTGCACTCTTGAACAAAGGCCAGACCTCCTCTGTCTCCCTGGACAGACCTAAACCTCATCTGCACAATGTGATTCGCAATGTTAGGAAACACAGGTGATATAATTGAAAAACGTGCAAATATTTTTGCTCATTTAACAATCACATCACCTGTATTTCCTCAGCTTAGGTATCTCATTGTACAGATGTAGTCTAGCATATCCAAGAGTACGCAGAAGGTGAGGACTGTATGCAACAGAGCAATGTACATTACTCACCTCCCTTGATACTTACAGAAGCCTCAGTTTCTCCATGCCTCCTACACAGTTCTAAATGTATATCATAAATACAAAAAGTACAGAATTAATTATACATATTAAATGGTTTATTTTTGCTGTTCTCAGAATATATCAAATTTCACTAAAAACAGTGACTTGAAGGTATTCATCATATAACAGCGGGGAAAAAAAAACACAATCAAAATGATTGTGTTTAAAAAACCCATATAACATAACCAATCAGAAATCAGAACTCCTTAAAAGTAACTTACTTTCCATGACGTCGAAGGATGTCCTATGAACAGCTTATACTCTGTTGTGCTGTTATTATTTTCAGCCCGCCACTTTCTGAAAGAAAAGCTCCATCGTTTTGACAAATATGTTACATACAATAAATGACTTCTTGCTCTCTACCGCACTTCTCCTCAAGGCCAAATCGTGTAAGAGCCATTTATAACTCTTGGAATTTTTCTAAACAAATCCCGTCATTTTCTGTTTCCGCAACTTTCAGAAAGAAAACGTTCAAGATCACTTTTACAATCCTGTACTAGTAATATTTTACCCTTCTTGCTCACTCATGTGCCACATTTCCTATGACACTGATACTGCTTACTATGAGGCACACTTACACTACCTCTATGACTACTACAATTATTTAATTCTCTACATCACTTTTAATCACAAAGCAATTTAAAATAGTACATTAAAGTATATCAACTCCTAGAATCATTATAGGCCAGTTACCTACCCAAAATTCTTTCTTCTGAAAACAGAAAGTAAGAATATTTTTAAGTCAAAAGGCAACATTGTTTCATAGTCAAATGTGAATCATTTCCGAAACATCAGCTTTTTTTACATTTTCAATAAGCTGTGTAATAAGTGGATGTTGTCAAAGGACCATCATGTCATATAATAGCTGCAGTTAGAAATGTTCTTCCTAAAATCAACGACTGTGTAGCCACAACATTTGTAATTAAAGTTGAAAACTTACTTTCATCAGGTTTATATAGTTGGAATTTTTAAATGACATTATAACCAAAAGTTTGTTCAAAAAATGTGGACAGCATTGCAGACTTACATTACCTCTACTCCATGTTTTGATTGCCTGCTTGAATTAGCTTATTAAAAGAAACAGTTTTTCTGAACTCATTCGAAGTGCAGTTATTTTTCCATGACGTCAAGTGTTATGGTAAGAATACCGTTTGCTTTGGGAAATACTCTGTTGTCCTTTAACTAATCCGTGCCCACCACTTTCTGTAAGAAAACCTTATTTTTTTTCATGAACTACTTAAAACTCAAAAATAACTTTTTACTCTGTACTACACTTATCCTCAAGGCCAATTAGTGTAGGAGCCATTAGAACCTCTTGAAATTCCTCAGAGCAAATCCCGAGATTCTTTCTCTAAAATTTTGGTTGTAAAAACACCAGGTAAGAATTTTTAAGGTCAAAAGGCAATTTTTTTTTAAAGTTAAAACAGAATCATTGCAGAATGACCAGCCGTTTCTAGACTTCAAATAAGCTGTGTAATGTCCTGATGTTGTTGAAGGACCGTCATGATATATAATTGCTGCAGTTACAAAAGTCCTTCCTGATATTGACAACTGCGAAGCCACAACATTTTTAATTAAAGTTGTCAATTTTGTTCCATCAGGCCTACATCGTTGGAACATTAAAATGACATACTGGCCATATGTTCATATAAATAATGTGGACAACATTGCAGACTTACATTGGCTACACTCCATGTTGTGATCAGCTGCTTTTACTAGCTTATTAAAGGACACTGATTTACTGTCTGGCAAAGTTAAATATATAAATCTTTCTGAGTGTACACTAGTAGTACTTGATACCCTACAGTTCTCGCAGTCATGCTGCCATTGATAAGAAAGGCCAAACAGATGATCTACATCTACACCTTCATCTTGCAATACATCAAGTATATACATTAAAAACTCCTGACAATCTTGCTGAATATTTTGAGAGAATTGCGTTTGACCTTTCCAGGGGGCTCATTCAGTGCCTTTGATGTGCAAAGTGAATTTAAGGAGAATCCATCTGCGGATTAGAAATGAACTACATCTCTCAGAAATCCTAACGTAGTACGTATACAGAGAAGTTGATACACAGCGTACGCTGTGGATAATTAGGGAGCTGTGGAACCGCGAGAGCCTCTAAGGAAGTGGAACACGAAACGCGTCAGGCTGCTGTTTCTTGCTTTTATGGACTGTAAAGAAGGATGTTTATACCAATAAAGACGCTTTTACGGGGAAAAGCGGATGTGTGCAGAGTGCTGCTTACTTTTGGTCACCCCATGGAGCGTATATTAAGGGCGGCGGTCCAGTCGCCGAGCGGGCACCGCCTCGGATTTATGGAGGGCCACGGGGCACTGATACACGGAGCTCTCCTACGTGGAGCACGCATCCATGGATTGAGAACAACCAGCATTCCAGGGGGCTCATTCAGGGCCTTTGATGTGCAAAATGAATTTAAGGAGCATCCATCTGTGGATTAGAAGCGAACTACATTTCCCAGAAATCCTAACGTAGTACTCATACAGAGCCGCTGATGCACAGCGTAGGATGTGGATAATTAGGGAGCTGTGGAAACGCTCATGTTCCTTTGAACCGCGACAGCCTCTAAGGAAGTGGAACACGAAACGCGCCAGGCTGCAGTTTCTTGCTTTTATGGACTGTAAAGAAGGATGTTTATAACAATAAAGACGCTTTTACGGGGAAAAGCGGATATGTGCAGAGTGCTGCTTACTTTTGGTCACCCCATGGAGTGTATATTAAGGGCGGCGGTCCAGTTGCCGAGCGGGCACCGCCTCGGATTTATAGAGGGCCACAGGGCACTGATACACGGAGCTCACCTACGTGGAGCACGCATCCATGGATTGACAACACCAGCTTTCCAGGGGGCTCATCCAGGGCCTTTGATTTGCAAAGTGAATTTAAGGAGCATCCATCTGTGGATTAGAAACTAACTACATCTCGCAGAAATGCTAACGTAGTGCTCATACAGAGCAGCAGATACACAGCGTACGATGTGGACAATTAGGGAGCTGTGGAAACGCCCATGTTCCTTTGAACCGCGACAACCTCTGAGGAAGTGGAACACGAAACACGTCAGGCTGCCGTTTCTTGCTTTTTTGGACTGTAAAGAAGGTTGTTTATACCAATAAAGACGCGTTTACGGGGAAAAGCAGATGTGTGCAGAGTGCTGCTTACTTTTGTTCACCCCATGGAGCGTATATTAAGGGCGGCAGTCCAGTCACCGAGCGGGCACCACCTCGGATTTATGGAGGGCCACGGGGCACTGATACACGGAGCTCACCTAGGTAGCACACATCCATGGATTGAGAACAACCAGCTTTCCAGGGGGCTCATTCAGGGACTTTGATGTGCAAAGGGAATTTAAGGAGCATCCATCTGTGGATTAGAATCAAACTACATCGCACAGAAATCCTAACGTAGTACTCATACAGAGCAGCTGATACACAGCGTACAATGTGGATAAATATGGAGCTGTGGAAACGCCCATGTTCCTTTGAACCGCGACAACCTCTGAGGAAGTGGAACACGAAACACGTCAGGCTGCCGTTTCTTGCTTTTTTGGACTGTAAAGAAGGTTGTTTATACCAATAAAGACGCGTTTACGGAGAAAAGCGGATGTGTGCAGAGTGCTGCTTACTTTTGGTCACCAAATGCAGCGTATATTAAGGGCGGCGGTCCAGTCGCCGAGCGCGCACCGCCTCGGATTTATGGAGGGCCACGGGGCACTGATACACGGAGCTCACCTAGGTAGCACACATCCATGGATTGAGAACAACCAGCTTTCCAGGGGGCTCATTCAGGACCTTTGATGTGCAAAGTGAATTTAAGGAGCATCCATCTGAAGATTAGAAACGAACTACATCTCCCAGAAATCCTAACGTAGTACTCATACAGAGCAGCTGATACACAGCGTACGATGTGGATAATTAGGGAGCTGTGGAAACGCCCATCCATGTTCCTTTGAACAGCGACAACCTCTGAGGAAGTCGAACATGAAACGCATCAGGCTTCGGTTTCTTGCTTTTATGGACTGTAAAGAAGGATGTTTATACCAATAAAGATGCTTTTACGGGGAAAAGGGGATGTGTGCAGAGTGCTGCTTACTTTTGGTCACCCCATGGAGTGTATATTAAGGGCGGCGGTCCAGTCGCCGAGCGGGCACCGCCTCGGATTTATGGAGGGCCACGGGGCACTGATACACAGAGCTCTCCTACGTGGAGCACGCATCCATGGATTGAGAACAATCAGCATTCCAGGGGGCTCATTCAGGGCCTTTGATGTGCAAAATGAATTTAAGGAGCATCCATCTGTGGATTAGAAACAAACTACATCTCCCAGAAATCCTAATGTAGTACTCATACAGAGCAGCTGATACACAGCGTAGGATGTGGATAATTAGGGAGCTGTGGCAACGCCTATGTTCCTTTGAACCCCGACAGCCTCTGAGGAAGTGGAACACGAAACTCGTCAGGCTGCGGTTTCTTACTTTTATGGCCTGTAAAGAAGGTTGTTTATACCAATAAAGACGCTTTTACGGGCAAAAGCGGATGTGTGCAGAGTGCTGCTTACATTTGTTCAACCCATGGAGCGTATATTAAGGGCGGCGGTCCAGTCGCCGACCGGGCACCGCCTCGGATTTACGGAGGGCCACGGGGCACTGATATACGGAGCTCACCTATGTGGAGCACGCATCCATGGATTGAGAACAACCAGCTTTCCAGGGGGCTCATTCAGGACCTTTGATTTGCAAAGTGAATTTAAGGAGCATCCATCTGAGGATTAGAAACAAACTACATATCCCAGAAATCCTAACCTAGTATTCATACAGAGCAGCTGATACACAACGTACGATGTGGATAATTAGGGAGCTGTGGAAACGCCCATGTTCCTTTGAACCGCGACAGCCTCTGAGGAAGTGGAACACGAAACGCGTCAGGTTGCGGTTTCTTGCTTTTATGGACTGTAAAGAAGGTTGTTTATACCAATAAAGACACTTTTACGGGGAAAAGCGGATGTGTGCAGAGTGCTGCTTACTTTTGGTCACCCCATGGAGCGTATATTAAGGGCGGCGGTCCAGTCGCTGAGCGGACAACGCCTCGGATTTATGGAGGGCCACGGGGCACTGATACACAGAGCTCACCTACGTGGAGCACACATCCATGGATTGAGAACAACCAGCTTTCCAGGGGGCTCATTCAGGGCCTTTGATGTGCAAAGTGAATTTAAGGAGCATCCATCTGTGGATTAGAAACGAACTACATCTCCCAGAAATCCTAACGTAGTACTCATACAGATCAGCTGATACACAGCGTACGATGTGGATAATTAGGGTGCTGCGGAAACGCCCATGTTCCTTTGAACCGCGACAGCCTCTGAGGAAGTGGAACACCAAACGCGACGGGCTGTGGTTTCTTGCTTTTATGGACTGTAAAGAAGGTTGTTTATACCAATAAAGACACATTTACGGGGAAAAGCGGATGTGTGCAGAGTGCTGCTTACTTTTGGTCACCCCATGGAGCGTATATTAAGGGCGGCGGTCCAGTCGCCGAGCGGGCACCGCTTTGGATTTATGGAGGGCCACGGGGCACTGATACACGGAGCTCACCTACGTGGAGCACATATCCATGGATTCAGAACAACCAGCTTTCCAGGGGGCTCATTCAGGGCCTTTGATGTGCAAAGTGAATTAAGGAGCATCCATCTGTGAATTAGAAACAAACTACATCTCCCAGAAATCCTAACATAGTACTCATACAGAGCAGCTGATACACAGCGTACGATGTGGATAATTAGGGAGCTTTGGAAACGCCCATGTTCCTTTGAACCGTGACAGCCTCTGAGGAAGAGGAACACGAAACGCGCCAGGCTGCGGTTTCTCGCTTTTATCGACTGTAAAGAAGGTTGTTTATACCAATAAAGACGCTTTTACGGGGAAAAGCGAATGTGTCCAGAGTGCTGCTTACTTTTGGTCACCCCATGGAGCGTATATTAAGGGCGGCAGTCCAGTCGCCGAGCGGGCACCGCCTCCGATTTATGGAGGGCCACGGGGCACTGATACACGGAGCTCACCTATGTTGAGCACGCATCCATGGATTGAGAACAACCAGCATTCCAGGGGGCTCATTCAGGGTCTTTGATGTGCAAAATGAATTTAAGGAGCATCCATCTGTGGATTAGAAACGAACTACATCTCCCAGAAATCCTAACGTAGTACTCATACAGAGCAGCTGATACACAGCGTAGGATGTGGATAATTAGGGAGCTGTGGCAACGCCTATGTTCCTTTGAACCCCGACAGCCTCTGAGGAAGTGGAACACGAAACTCGTCAGGCTGCGGTTTCTTACTTTTATGGCCTGTAAAGAAGGTTGTTTATACCAATAAAGACGCTTTTACGGGCAAAAGCGGATGTGTGCAGAGTGCTGCTTACATTTGTTCAACCCATGGAGCGTATATTAAGGGCGGCGGTCAACTCGCCGAGCGGGCACCGCCTCGGATTTACGGAGGGCCACGGGGCACTGATATACGGAGCTCACCTATGTGGAGCACGCATCCATGGATTGAGAACAACCAGCTTTCCAGGGGGCTCATTCAGGACGTTTGATGTGCAAAGTGAATTTAAGGAGCATCCATCTGAGGATTAGAAACGAACTACATATCCCAGAAATCCTAACCTAGTACTCATACAGAGCAGCTGATACACAACGTACGATGTGGATAATTAGGGAGCTGTGGAAACGCCCATGTTCCTTTGAACCGGGACAGCCTCTGAGGAAGTGGAACACGAAACGCGTCAGGTTGCGGTTTCTTGCTTTTATGGACTGTAAAGAAGGTTGTTTATACCAATAAAGACACTTTTACGGGGAAAAGCGGATGTGTGCAGAGTGCTGCTTACTTTTGGTCACCCCATGGAGCGTATATTAAGGGCGGCGGTCCAGTCGCCGAGCGGACAACGCCTCGGATTTA
The DNA here is from genome assembly GCF_964261635.1 of Lissotriton helveticus. Lineage (NCBI taxonomy): Eukaryota > Metazoa > Chordata > Amphibia > Caudata > Salamandridae > Lissotriton > Lissotriton helveticus. The sequence continues at coordinate 205,209,089 of NC_136067.1, forward strand.
TGGAGGGCCACGGGGCACTGATACACAGAGCTCACCTACGTGGAGCACACATCCATGGATTGAGAACAACCAGCTTTCCAGGGGGCTCATTCAGGGCCTTTGATGTGCAAAGTGAATTTAAGGAGCATCCATCTGTGGATTAGAAACGAACTACATCTCCCAGAAATCCTAACGTAGTACTCATACAGATCAGCTGATACACAGCGTACGATGTGGATAATTAGGGTGCTGCGGAAACGCCCATGTTCATTTGAACCGCTACAGCCTCTGAGGAAGTGGAACACCAAACGCGACGGGCTGCGGTTTCTTGCTTTTATGGACTGTAAAGAAGGTTGTTTATACCAATAAAGACACATTTACGGGGAAAAGCGGATGTGTGCAGAGTGCTGCTTACTTTTGGTCACCCCATGGAGCGTATATTAAGGGCGGCGGTCCAGTCGCCGAGCGGGCACCGCCTCGGATTTATGGAGGGCCACGGGGCACTGATACACGGAGCTCACCTACGTGGAGCACATATCCATGGATTCAGAACAACCAGCTTTCCAGGGGGCTCATTCAGGGCCTTTGATGTGCAAAGTGAATTAAGGAGCATCCATCTGTGAATTAGAAACAAACTACATCTCCCAGAAATCCTAACATAGTACTCATACAGAGCAGCTGATACACAGCGTACGATGTGGATAATTAGGGAGCTTTGGAAACGCCCATGTTCCTTTGAACCGTGACAGCCTCTGAGGAAGAGGAACACGAAACGCGCCAGGCTGCGGTTTCTCGCTTTTATCGACTGTAAAGAAGGTTGTTTATACCAATAAAGACGCTTTTACGGGGAAAAGCGAATGTGTCCAGAGTGCTGCTTACTTTTGGTCACCCCATGGAGCGTATATTAAGGGCGGCAGTCCAGTCGCCGAGCGGGCACCGCCTCCGATTTATGGAGGGCCACGGGGCACTGATACACGGAGCTCACCTATGTTGAGCACGCATCCATGGATTGAGAACAACCAAAATTCCAGGGGGCTTATTCAGGGCCTTTGATGTGCAAAATGAATTTAAGGAGCATCCATCTGTGGATTAGAAACGAACTACATCTCCCAGAAATCCTAACGTAGTACTCATACAGAGCAGCTGATACACAGCGTAGGATGTGGATAATTAGGGAGCTGTGGCAACGCCTATGTTCCTTTGAACCCCGACAGCCTCTGAGGAAGTGGAACACGAAACTCGTCAGGCTGCGGTTTCTTACTTTTATGGCCTGTAAAGAAGGTTGTTTATACCAATAAAGACGCTTTTACGGGCAAAAGCGGATGTGTGCAGAGTGCTGCTTACATTTGTTCAACCCATGGAGCGTATATTAAGGGCGGCGGTCCAGTCGCCGAGCGGGCACCGCCTCGGATTTACGGAGGGCCACGGTGCACTGATATACGGAGCTCACCTATGTGGAGCACGCATCCATGGATTGAGAACAACCAGCTTTCCAGGGGGCTCATTCAGGACGTTTGATGTGCAAAGTGAATTTAAGGAGCATCCATCTGAGGATTAGAAACGAACTACATATCCCAGAAATCCTAACCTAGTACTCATACAGAGCAGCTGATACACAACGTACGATGTGGATAATTAGGGAGCTGTGGAAACGCCCATGTTCCTTTGAACCGCGACAGCCTCTGAGGAAGTGGAACACGAAACGCGTCAGGTTGCGGTTTCTTGCTTTTATGGACTGTAAAGAAGGTTGTTTATACCAATAAAGACGCTTTTACGGGGAAAAGCGGATGTGTGCAGAGTGCTGCTTACTTTTGGTCAGCCCATGGAGCGTGTATTAAGGGCGGCGGTCCAGTCGCCGAGCGGACAACGCCTCGGATTTATGGAGGGCCACGGGGCACTGATACACAGAGCTCACCTACGTGGAGCACACATCTATGGATTGAGAACAACCAGCTTTCCAAGGGGCTCATTCAGGGCCTTTGATATGCAAAGTGAATTTAAGGAGCATCCATCTGTGGATTAGAAACAAACTACATCTCCCAGAAATCCTAACGTAGTACTCATACAGATCAGCTGATACACAGCGTACGATGTGGATAATTAGGGTGCTGCAGAAACGCCCATGTTCCTTTGAACCGCGACAGCCTCTGAGGAAGTGGAACACGAAACGCGACGGGCTGCGGTTTCTTGCTTTTATGGACTGTAAAGAAGGTTGTTTATACCAATAAAGACACATTTACGGGGAAAAGCGGATGTGTGCAGAGTGCTGCTTACTTTTGGTCACCCCATGGAGCGTATATTAAGGGCGGCGGTCCAGTCGCCGAGCGGGCACCGCCTCGGATTTATGGAGGGCCACGGGGCACTGATACACGGAGCTCACCTACGTGGAGCACATATCCATGGATTCAGAACAACCAGCTTTCCAGGGGGCTCATTCAGGACCTTTGATGTGCAAAGTGAATTTAAGGAGCATCCATCTGAGGATTAGAAACGAACTACATATCCCAGAAATCCTAACCTAGTACTCATACAGAGCAGCTGATACACAACGTACGATGTGGATAATTAGGGAGCTGTGGAAACGCCCATGTTCCTTTGAACCGCGACAGCCTCTGAGGAAGTGGAACACGAAACGCGTCAGGTTGCGGTTTCTTGCTTTTATGGACTGTAAAGAAGGATGTTTATACCAATAAAGACGCTTTTACTGGGAAAAGCGGATGTGTGCAGAGTGCTGCTTACTTTTGGTCACCCCATGGAGCGTATAATAAGGGCGGCGGTCCAGTCGCCGAGCGGGCACCGCCTCGGATTTATGGAGGGCCACGGGGCACTGATACACGGAGCTCTCCTACGTGGAGCACGCATCCATGGATTGAGAACAACCAGCATTCCAGGGGGCTCATTCAGGGTCTTTGATGTGCAAAATGAATTTAAGGAGCATCCATCTGTGGATTAGAAACGAACTACATCTCCCAGAAATCCTAACGTAGTACTCATACAGAGCAGCTGATACACAGCGTACGATGTGGATAATTATGGAGCTGTGGAAACACCCATGTTCCTTTGAACCGCGACAGCCTCTGAGGAAGTGGAACACAAAACGCATCAGGCTGCGGTTTCTTGCTTATATGGACTGTAAAGAAGGTTGTTTGTACCAATAAAGACGCTTTTACGGGGAAAAGCTGATGTGTGCAGAGTGCTGCTTACTTTTGGTCACCCCATGGAGCGTATATTAAGGGCAGCGGTCCAGTCGCCGAGCGGGCACCGCCTCGGATTTATGGAGGGCCACGGGGCACTGATACACGGAGCACTCCTACGTGGAGCACGCATCCATGGATTGAGAACAACCAGCATTCCAGGGGGCTCATTCAGGGTCTTTGATGTGCAAAATGAATTTAAGGAGCATCCATCTGTGGATTAGAAACAAATTACATCTCCCAGAAATCCTAACGTAGTACTCATACAGAGCAGCTGATACACAGCGTACAATGTGGATAATTAGGGAGCTGTGGAAACGCCCATGTTCCTTTGAACCGCGACAGCCTCTGAGGAAGTGGAACACGAAACGCATCAGACTGCGGTTTCTTGCTTTTATGGACTGTAAAGAAGGTTGTTTATACCAATAAAGACGCTTTTACAGGGAAAAGCAGATGTGTGCAGAGTGCTGCTTACTTTTGGTCACCCCATGGAGCGTATATTAAGGGCGGCGGTCCAGTCGCCGAGCGGGCACCGCCACGGATCTATGGAGGGCCTAGGGGCACTGATACACAGAGCTCACCTACGTGGGGCACGCATCCATGGATTGAGAACAACCAGCTTTCCAGGGGGCTCATTCAGGGCCTTTGTCGTGCAAAGTGAATTTAAGGAGCATCCATATGTGGATTAGAAACGAACTACATCTCCCAGAAATCCTAACGTAGTACTCATACAGAGCAACTGATACACAGCGTACGATGTGGATAATTAGGGAGCTAAGGAAACACCCATGTTCCTTTAAACCGCGACAGCCTCTGAGGAAGTGGAACACGAAACGCGTCAGGCTGTGGTTTCTTGCTTTTATGAACTGTAAAGAAGGTTGTTTATACCAATAAAGATGCTTTTACGGGGAAAAGCGGATGTGTGCAGAGTGCTGCTTACTTTTGGTCTCCCCATGGAGCGTATTTTAAGGGCGGCGGTCCAGTCGCCGAGCGGACAACGCCTCGGATTTATGGAGGGCCACGGGGCACTGATACACAGAGCTCACCTACGTGGAGCACACATCCATGGATTGAGAACAACCAGCTTTCCAGGGGGCTCATTCAGGGCCTTTGATGTGCAAAGTGAATTTAAGGAGCATCCATCTGTGGATTAGAAACGAACTACATCTCCCAGAAATCCTAACGTAGTACTCATACAGATCAGCTGATACACAGCGTACGATGTGGATAATTAGGGTGCTGCGGAAACGCCCATGTTCCTTTGAACCGCGACAGCCTCTGAGGAAGTGGAACACCAAACGCGATGGGCTGCGGTTTCTTGCTTTTATGGACTGTAAAGAAGGTTGTTTATACCAATAAAGACACATTTACGGGGAAAAGCGGATGTGTGCAGAGTGCTGATTACTTTTGGTCACCCCATGGAGCGTATATTAAGGGCGGCAGTCCAGTCGCCGAGCGGGCACCGCCTCGGATTTATGGAGGGCCACGGGGCACTGATACACGGAGCTCACCTATGTTGAACACGCATCCATGGATTGAGAACAACCAGCATTCCAGGGGGCTCATTCAGGGCCTTTGATGTGCGAAGTGAATTTAAGGAGCATCCATTTGTGAATTAGAAATGAACTACATCTCCCAGAAATCCTAACGTAGTACTCATACAGAGCAGCTGATACACAGCGTACGTTGTGGATAATTAGGGAGCTGTGGAAACGCCCATGTTCCTTTGAACCGCGACAGCCTCTGAGGAAGTGGAACATGAAACGCGTCAGGCTGCGGTTTCTTGCTTCTATGGACTGTAAAGAAGGATGTTTATACCAATAAAGACGCTTTTACGGGGAAAAGCGGATGTGTGCAGAGTGCTGCTTACTTTTGGTCACTCCATGGAGCGTATATTAAGGGCGACGATCCAGTCGCCGAGCGGGCACCGCCTCGGATTTATGGAGGGACACGGGGCACTGATACACGGAGCTCACCTACGTGGAGCACGCATCCATGGATTGACAACACCAGCTTTCCATGGGGCTCATTCAGGGCCTTTGATTTGCAAAGTGATTTTAAGGAGCATCCATCTGTGGATTAGAAACAAACTACATCTCACAGAAATCCTAACGTAGTACTCATACAGAGCAGCAGATACACAGCGTACGATGTGGACAATTAGGGAGCTGTGGAAACGCCCATGTTCCTTTGAACCGCAACAGCCTCTGAGGAAGTGGAACACCAAACGCGTCAGTCTGCGGTTTCTTGCTTTTATGGACTGTAAAGAAGGTTGTTTATACCAATAAAGATGCTTTTACGGAGAAAAGCAGATGTGTGCAGAGTGCTGCTTACTTTTGGTCACCCCATGCAGCGTATATTAAGGGCTGCGGTCCAGTCGCAGAGCGGGCACCGCCTCGGATTTATGGAGGGCCTGGGGGCACTGATACATGGAGCTCACCTACGTGGAGCACGCACCCATGGATTGAGAACAACCAGCTTTCCAGGGGGCTCATATAGGGCCTTTGATGTGCAAAGTTAATTTAAGGAGCATCCATCTGTGGATTAGAAATGAACTACATCTCCCAGAAATTCTAACGTAGTACTCATACAGAGCAGCTGATACACAGCGTACGATGTGGATAATTAGGGAGCTGTGGAATCGCCCATCCATGTTCCGTTGAACAGCGACAGCCTCTGAGGAAGTCGAACACGAAACGCATCAGGCTGCGGTTTCTTGCTTTTATGGACTGTAAAGAAGGATGTTTATACCAATAAAGACGCTTTTACGGGGAAAAGCGGATGTGTGCAGAGTGCTGCTTACTTTTGGTCACCCCATGGAGCGTATAATAAGGGCGGCGGTCCAGTTGCCGAGCAGGCACCGCCTCGGATTTATGGAGGGCCGCGGGGCACTGACACACGGAGCTCGTCTACGTGGAGCACGCATCCATGAATTGAGAACAACCAGCTTTCCAGGGGGCTCATTCAGGGACTTTGATGTGCAAAGGCAATTTAAGGAGCATCCATCTGTGGATTAGAAACAAACTACATCTCCCAGAAATCCTAACGTAGTACTCATAAAAAGCAGCTGATACGCAGCTTATGAAGTGGATAATTAGGGAGCTGTGGAAACGCCCATGTTCCTTTGAACCGCAACAGCCTCTGAGGAAGTGGAACACAAAACGCGTCAGGCTGCGATTTCTTGCTTTTATGGACTGTAAAGAAGGTTGTTTGTACCAATAAAGACGCTTTTACGGGTAAAAGCGGATGTGTGCAGAGTGCTGCTTACTTTTGGTCACCCCATGGAGCGTATATTAAGGGTGGCGGTCCAGTCGCCCAGCGGGCACCGCCTCAGATTTATGGAGGGCCATGGAGCACTGATACATGGAGCTCACCTACGTGGTGCACGCATCCATGGATTGAGAACAACCAGCTTTCCAGGGGGCTCATTCAGGGACTTTGATGTGCAAAGGCAATTTAAGGAGCATCCATCTGTGGATTAGAAACAAACTACATCTCCCAGAAATCCTAACGTAGTACTCATAAAAAGCAGCTGATACGCAGCTTATGAAGTGGATAATTAGGGAGCTGTGGAAACGCCCATGTTCCTTTGAACCGCGACAGCCTCTGAGGAAGTGGAACACGAAACGCGACGGGCTGCGGTTTCTTGCTTTTATGGACTGTAAAGAAGGTTGTTTATACCAATAAAGACACATTTACGGGGAAAAGCGGATGTGTGCAGAGTGCTGCTTACTTTTGGTCACCCCATGGAGCGTATATTAAGGGCGGCGGTCCAGTCGCCGAGCGGGCACCGCCTCGGATTTATGGAGGGCAACGGGGCACTGATACACGGAGCTCACCTACGTGGAGCACATATCCATGGATTCAGAACAACCAGCTTTCCAGGGGGCTCATTCAGGACCTTTGATGTGCAAAGTGAATTTAAGGAGCATCCATCTGAGGATTAGAAACGAACTACATATCCCAGAAATCCTAACCTAGTACTCATACAGAGCAGCTGATACACAACGTACGATGTGGATAATTAGGGAGCTGTGGAAACGCCCATGTTCCTTTGAACCGCAACAGCCTCTGAGGAAGTGGAACACGAAACGCGTCAGGTTGCGGTTTCTTGCTTTTATGGACTGTAAAGAAGGTTGTTTATACCAATAAAGACACTTTTACGGGGAAAAGCGGATGTGTGCAGAGTGCTGCTTACTTTTGGTCACCCCATGGAGCGTATATTAAGGGCGGCGGTCCAGTCGCCGAGCGGACACCGCCTCGGATTTATGGAGGGCCACGGGGCACTGATACACAGAGCTCACCTACGTGGAGCACACATCCATGGATTGAGAACAACCAGCTTTCCAGGGGGCTCATTCAGGGCCTTTGATGTGCAAAGTGAAATTAAGGAGCATCCATCTGTGGATTAGAAACGAACTACATCTCCCAGAAATCCTAACGTAGTACTCATACAGAGCAGCTGATACACAGCGTAGGATGTGGATAATTAGGGAGCTGTGGCAACGCCCATGTTCCTTTGAACCGCGACAGCCTCTGAGGAAGAGGAACACGAAACGCGCCAGGCTGCGGTTTCTCGCTTTTATCGACTGTAAAGAAGGTTATTTATACCAATAAAGACGCTTTTACGGGGAAAAGCGAATGTGTCCAGAGTGCTGCTTACTTTTGGTCACCCCATGGAGCGTATATTAAGGGCGGCAGTCCAGTCGCCGAGCGGGCACCGCCTCCGATTTATGGAGGGCCACGGGGCACTGATACACGGAGCTCACCTATGTTGAGCACGCATCCATGGATTGAGAACAACCAGCATTCCAGGGGGCTCATTCAGGGCCTTTGATGTGCAAAATGAATTTAAGGAGCATCCATCTGTGGATTAGAAACGAACTACATCTCCCAGAAATCCTAACGTAGTACTCATACAGAGCAGCTGATACACAGCGTAGGATGTGGATAATTAGGGAGCTGTGGCAACGCCCATGTTCCTTTGAACCGCGACAGCCTCTGAGGAAGTGGAACACGAAACGCGTCAGGTTGCGGTTTCTTGCTTTTATGGACTGTAAAGAAGGTTGTTTATACCAATAAAGACGCTTTTACGGGGAAAAGCGGATGTGTGCAGAGTGCTGCTGACTTTTGGTCACCCCATGGAGCGTATATTAAGGGCGGCGGTCCAGTCGCCGAGCGGACAACGCCTCGGATTTATGGAGGGCCATGGGGCACTGATACACAGAGCTCACCTACGTGGAGCACACATCTATGGATTGAGAACAACCAGCTTTCCAGGGGGCTCATTCAAGGCCTTTGATATGCAAAGTGAATTTAAGGAGCATCCATCTGTGGATTAGAAACAAACTACATCTCCCAGAAATCCTAACGTAGTACTCATACAGATCAGCTGATACACAGCGTACGATGTGGATAATTAGGGTGCTGCGGAAACGCCCATGTTCCTTTGAACCGCGACAGCCTCTGAGGAAGTGGAACACGAAACGCGACGGGCTGCGGTTTCTTGCTTTTATGGACTGTAAAGAAGGTTGTTTATACCAATAAAGACACATTTACGGGGAAAAGCGGATGTGTGCAGAGTGCTGCTTACTTTTGGTCACCCCATGGAGCGTATATTAAGGGCGGCGGTCCAGTCGCCGAGCGGGCACCGCCTCGGATTTATGGAGGGCCACGGGGCACTGATACACGGAGCTCACCTACGTGGAGCACATATCCATGGATTCAGAACAACCAGCTTTCCAGGGGGCTCATTCAGGGACTTTGATGTGCAAAGGCAATTTAAGGAGCATCTATCTGTGGATTAGAAACAAACTACATCTTCCAGAAATCCTAACGTAGTACTCATACAGAGCAGCTGATACACAGCGTACGATGTGGATAATTATGGAGCTGTGGAAACACCCATGTTCCTTTGAACCGCGACAGCCTCTGAGGAAGTGGAACACAAAACGCATCAGGCTGCGGTTTCTTGCTTATGTGTACTGTAAAGAAGGATGTTTATACCAATAAAGACGCTTTTACGGGGAAAAGCGGATGTGTGCAGAGTGCTGCTTACTTTTGGTCACCCCATGGAGCGTATATTAAGGGTGGCGGTCCAGTCGCCCAGCGGGCACCGCCTCGGATTTATGGAGGGCCATGGAGCACTGATACACGGAGCTCACCTACGTGGTGCACGCATCCATGGATTGAGAACAACCAGCTTTCCAGGGGGCTCATTCAGGGACTTTGATGTGCAAAGGCAATTTAAGGAGCATCTATCTGTGGATTAGAAACAAACTACATCTTCCAGAAATCCTAACGTAGTACTCATACAGAGCAGCTGATACACAGCGTACGATGTGGATAATTATGGAGCTGTGGAAACACCCATGTTCCTTTGAACCGCGACAGCCTCTGAGGAAGTGGAACACAAAACGCATCAGGCTGCGATTTCTTGCTTATATGGACTGTAAAGAAGGATGTTTATACCAATAAAGACGCTTTTACGGGGAAAAGCGGATGTGTGCAGAGTGCTTCTTACTTTTGGTCACCCCATGGAGCGTATATTAAGGGCGGCGGTCCAGTCGCCGAGCGGGCACCGCCTCGGATTTATGGAGGGCCACGGGGCACTGATACACGGAGCACTCCTACGTGGAGCACGCATCCATGGATTGAGAACAACCAGCATTCCAGGGGGCTCATTCAGGGTCTTTGATGTGCAAAATGAATTTAAGGAGCATCCATCTGTGGATTAGAAACAAATTACATCTCCCAGAAATCCTAACGTAGTACTCATACAGAGCAGCTGATACACAGCGTACAATGTGGATAATTAGGGAGCTGTGGAAACGCCCATGTTCCTTTGAACCGCGACAGCCTCTGAGGAAGTGGAACACGAAACGCATCAGACTGCGGTTTCTTGCTTTTATGGACTGTAAAGAAGGTTGTTTATACCAATAAAGACGCTTTTACAGGGAAAAGCAGATGTGTGCAGAGAGCTGCTTACTTTTGGTCACCCCATGGAGCGTATATTAAGGGCGGCGGTCCAGTCGCCGAGCGGGCACCGCCACGGATCTATGGAGGGCCTAGGGGCACTGATACACAGAGCTCACCTACGTGGGGCACGCATCCATGGATTGAGAACAACCAGCTTTCCAGGGGGCTCATTCAGGGCCTTTGTCGTGCAAAGTGAATTTAAGGAGCATCCATCTGTGGATTATAAACGAACTACATCTCCCAGAAATCCTAACGTAGTACTCATACAGAACAACTGATACACAGCGTACGATGTGGATAAATAGGGAGCTGTGGAAACGCCCATGTTCCTTTGAACCGCGACAACCTCTGAGGAAGTGGAACACGAAACGCGTCAGGCTGCGGTTTCTTGCTTTTATGGACTGTAAAGAAGGTTGTTTATACCAATAAAGACGCTTTTACGGGGAAAAGCGGATGTGTGCAGAGTGCTGCTTACTTTTGTTCACCCCATGGACCGTATACTTATTTATATATATATATATATATATATATATATAACAATGTTCCTGTTCACCACTCCACGGTGAAATAGACCAGGTGAGGACCTCTTAAACGTGACTTCTTCAAAAAAGGCAGAAAAAAGCAGCAAAGACTCTCTCCAGTGAAAGTAAGGTGTTTATTTCACACAGATGAAATAAAAAGACATGGTGTCATCCATGACGCGTTTCACTCCCAAAAGGAGCTTGTTCACATAACACGCCCCATAATGTGACCGCAATTTATAGTTTGTAAACAGGTGATTTGATTCAGTCAAAAAAATATAAAGTAAAAATAAAAGACAGACTAAAGTGTACGCCATATTGCATGAGTCACAATAATATAATGCCTGAACTAGTTTACCATTATGGACTAGAAAATATTATACAACAATTTGCTGAGTGTCAAAAACGTTGTAACAAAAGAATTTGGATAAATATATACAATATATACAGAAATTCATGTAAACATAAATAAATGTAAAGAGTGATCGACAAGTGTCTTAATCAATACATTATAGACAGAAATTAAGGACAAAAAAAGACAAGTGTCTAAATCTTATCCACAATTGGAAATGTCCATCATCGATAAATTTCCTTTTTATCCAAATTCAATGTAGTCCAAAAGGATATTTTTCTTAGAATAAGTATTGTTGATTGGAAGTAGGGAAACATGATGCAAAAATATGGCCTAAACGTGCTAAATCATATAAAAAAAATATATTAACAACATTACCAAAAGCAACAGCAGAGAATGTAAAAAAAAAAAAATTTTTGTTATCTTACAGATTTACGATAAATTAAAAAGTACTAAACACAGTATGAATAAAATAACATGTGATGCAGCAAACAACTCAAATTTCAGATAGGGATAGATTAGAATCCCAATGAAGGACCGCAAGAAAAGAAGTCATAAATACAAAACAGCAATTGTAATTTCATGGACAAATGACTAATTGCGGCTTTCAAGGAATGACTTTACATAAATATCATGGGATTGCTCATAGATTAAAGTCTTAAATGATTCATAAAAAGACATGTAAATCTTCTGTAAGATTTAGACCATTGGGAGCTCTAGTATCGAGCAAGAGAATGAAATGCTATTCTTTTTGTCTTAATAAACTCTCGCGATCACCGCCCCGGCCGGGGACTGGTACCAAGCATAAGACAGTGTACTCTAGATCTTTTAACTGATTTTTGTGGACAGCTTTAAAATGTCTCGCGACAGGATAGTCACTATTGCTGTTCACAATAGCATGTATGTGCTGTAAGATACGTTTATGCACGGGGAGTTTAGTGCTCCCAATATATTCCAAGTTGCAGGTAAATTTAAGTTTGTAAACCGCAAATTCTGACCTGCAAGTCAAATGTTCTTTTATTGGAATTCTAATGTCGCTAAAAGCTGATGTATAGTATGTAGAATTACAGGCAAAAGTGCATGCGCGACATGAAGTGCATTTAAAGAAACCAGTTTTATGGAGCCATGATTTTTTAGGTAGAACTTCCGGCATTGGTCTGTCTAAGGCATCTCGCATGGAAGGCGCTCTTCTAAATGTAATAGATGGCAGACTGGGAAGAATTGGACTCAGAATGTTATCGGTAAGGACAATGGGCCATTCAGAACAAATGATACGTCGGATTGTTCTCTCTTGTGAACTAAAGGTAGTAATTAGTCTAACAGAGCAATCTGACTGATGTTCTGGATTAGTGAGCTTGGGCTCTAACAGAGTATTTCTGTCGAGTGATTTAGCTTTGACTAGGGCCTGTTCCAATATCTTTCTGGAGTATCCCATATTAAGAAATCTCTGTACAGAGGACTCTAAGCAAATGTTAACAGCTGTTTCATCACTACAGATTCGACGAATTCGAATAAATTCGCCGTAGGGGATGCTGTTGATAGTGTGGATGGGGTGCGCACTTTGGGCATATAATATGGAGTTGCCTGCGGTGGAATTGCGGAAAAGTTTAGTTTTTAGCTCTGCGTTCTCCACATACAATTGAACATCCAAGAATTCAGCTATCTCATTGTTAATGGATGCCGTGAATTTTAAGTTTAAATCATTGGTGTTGATTTCATTAACATATGACTTAGCCTCCGCTGCAGTCCCATTCCAAATAATGCACACATCTTCAATGTAGCGCCAGTAGTAGGAAATGTGTGGCAACCATCTGGCGTGTGTGACTCTGAGAACGCGCTCCTCCTACCAACCAACATGTAAACATGAATAGCTGGGGGAGAAGCACGAACCCATCGCCACACCGCGCAGTTGTTGGTAAATATTGCCTTGGAATTTAAAATAGTTCGAAGTCAAACAGATTTGAATCATTTCCAACAACATTGTATTATGCCCACGGAACATAATGTCATGCTTGTTCAATTAATACTCTGTGGCATGCAACCCATGTGAGTGATTGACAGAGGTGTATAATGATGACTCAATGTCCATTATCAGAAATACATAATCAGAGTGGCAACATACATTTTTCACCTTATTCAGAAAGTCTGTAGTATCTTTAAGATACGAAGGTAAGGAAATCATATACGGTTGGAGAAAAAAATCAACATATTTGGAAATCTTTCCATTGATACTCCCAATAGCAGAGATAATCGGGCGCCCAGGTACAGGGGATATCAACTTATGTATTTTAGGAAGAAAATACAAAAATGGGACAATGGGATGTTCAACATTCAAAAATTTTAACTGGTCTTTTGAAAGTGGACCTGACTTATACCAATTAAGTAATTTCTTCCGAATAGTGACCTCGCTGTTAAACATTTCATGTTGGGTGGATATTACATAACATGATGAATCTGAGAGATGCCGGTTAGCCTTAATTAGATAATTAGTTTGTGCCCAAAGTACAGTATTACCTCCTTTGTCCGAGTTTTGTAACTATGACCTCATGATTATTTTGCAATTTTATAACCAATTTATGGTATTGGCTGTTGAAATAGTTTGTTCGTCTCGTTTTGCTCAGGACTTTTCGATTTAAGATTTTAAGTTCAGTAATCACCCTGTCGCTAAAAAAGTTCAATGCATCACTAGGCATGAGAGGAAGAAAAGTTGATTTAGGTTTAAAAGGACTTGGGGCTGGTGAATTGACAGTAAGAATTTGACTTATTGTAGGGCCAGGTTGTGAATCATCCTCACATGCCAAATCATAAAGATCTTGTAGTCCACCTGAATCAACAACCTGCATTGACGCTGAACCACCCACATTTGCTGGTTCTATTGTTGGTTTTTTGCGTTCAGAGTTCAATTTAAAATACTTAATTAGTTTGATTTTTTGATGAACTTGAAAACATCAATGCGTGTTTGATTATAGGAAAACCTGTTGCTAGGACAAAAAGTTAATCCTAACGATATTAACTGTTCCTCAGCTTTAGTAAGAATAGTATCAGTTAGATTTACCACTGTATTTTCCGTGATGTCAGTTTTTTTCTCCAGTTCTTTTTGGTCTTTATTTGCGATGTATTTTTGTTTGTGTTTTCATTTCCTTGCGCGCCGGTTTTTGTTGCTTGAGTTGCCGGCTTGGACGGAGGATTGCGGGAGCGCAGGGAATATCGCCGGTCCTCGTTTACAAAATTCAATTCATAAATTAGAGAAAAATTAGCCAAACTCGCCAATCCAGGTGGCACAGATGTTTGATTTTCTTCAGAATCATTGGAAGTTAGCGAATTGATGGAGGTTATTGAGGTTGTGTCAGATTGAACTCGTGGTATTGCAGCTGCACCTTCACCTTCGCCTCCCAATGGGTTCAGATATTGTTTGTTGGTGCTAGCCATTGCCTTGCGTTTGTAGTTATCATACTTCTTTTCGAAAGTAAATATTCTACCGGTGGCATAATCATCTCTGTCACGAGCGAATTTAAATACCTTTCGCTCTATTATTGTTTCCTCTAGTTTTTTGATCCTCACATCAATGTCCAACTTAGTCTTTTAAATTAGGTCAGTTTCGCCAGTTGCCTCCAAAAGAGCATTGATTTTATCGATTTCCTCCAGAATTACATCTCGATCAATCTCTGCATATTTAATTAATATATGGATCATGTTCATTGAGCTTTGCAGGTTGTTAACCACCCATTCCTGCAGCATTTGTGGATTCGGATTTTCGTATGTTGGTACTATAAGGACACGTAGACCTCGTGGAAGTCTGTTTGCATCACGGTATTTTTCAAGTCACTTTTTCTCCCACCATTTTGAGAGTTCGCCGCGCAAAAGCTTCTCCAATGTTTTAAAAAGTGACTTGACATCTTTGTTAGTGTCAATAACCGTGTTCATAGTTGGTTCGTTGGTAACATTTGGTAAATTTTCAAAGCGCGCCTCTGCAGCGCTTTCTCAGTTTCGGAGCGCGTCGCTGGAAATCATCATGTGTGATTAATATGGCATTTAACACTTAGTGTACTTTCACTTCGTATGCTGTCTTATGCCGAAAATGTAGAGATGATGCCTTAATTTCAATTGGTATCGAGGATAGTCACAATCCCGCAACCCGTCAATTTTAACAATGAGAGATATTCAACAGCCACCCGCAGGAGCGTCTTACCGGAATCGGTGCCGGGCTCCTTGTCAGTCAGCCGACCGACAGCCCAACCAGCTACCACGCCGTTCGACCTCTCCCACTCTGGCGTTGAAACTCAATGAAGTTTTGGCGGGGGCACAG
Source organism: Lissotriton helveticus (assembly GCF_964261635.1). NCBI lineage: Eukaryota > Metazoa > Chordata > Amphibia > Caudata > Salamandridae > Lissotriton > Lissotriton helveticus. The sequence continues at coordinate 205,224,419 of NC_136067.1, forward strand.
CAGAGCAAGACTGGATTCAGTCTAATTCCAATGCGAAAAACGCAGTATGCTGCGCCTCAGAAAGCGGGAGGGTCCAAAAACCGGAAGCAGCTTTTTCCGGTAGATAGATACAACAATGTTCCTGTTCACCACTCCACGGTGAAATAGACCAGGTGAGGACCTCTTAAACGTGACTTCTTCAAAATAGGCAGAAAAAAGCAGCAAAGACTCTCTCCAGTGAAAGTAAGGTGTTTATTTCACACAGATGAAATAAAAAGACATGGTGTCATCCATGACGCGTTTCACTCCCAAAAGGAGCTTGTTCACATAACACGCCCCGAAATGTGACCGCAATTTATAGTTTGTAAACAGGTGATTTGATTTAGTCAAAAAAATATAAAAGTAAAAATAAAAGACAGACTAAAGTGTACGCTATATTGCATGAGTCACAATAATATAATGCCTGAACTAGTTTACCATTATGGACTAGAAAATATTATACAACGCGTCAAGCTGCGGATTCTTGCTTGTATGGAACGTAAAGAAGGTTGTTTATACCAATAAAGACGCTTTTACGGGGAAAAGCCGATGTGTGCAGAGTGCTGCTTACTTTTGGTCACCCCATGGACCGTATATATATATATATTCACTGAAAAAACCATAGGTTTTACACACGTTATAGTTAGGAACTAGCATTTACAAAACCTATGAAATTCACTGAAAAAACCATAGGTTTGACACCAGTTATAGTTAGCTTGAAATTTTACTGATATAAAACCAATGAAATTCCACGTTATAGTTAGTTGGACTCACTATAACTTGCGCGTGTAATGCACTGCTGATGACGTCACATATTACATCACTCATGACATCACTGATGACACCATCCAGTGAATGTGTTATATATGTATATATTATTGAATATCTTAGTGAATACATATATTACTGAGTAATGCTTAAATATTTAAATATATGTATTAGTGTTTCACTTTGTGTATAAGTGCCTGCATGGGTTGGTGAGTTGCTACATGTGTATGTATATAGGTTATTAGATGTTTTTCTTAGTATCAGTATGAGTGTTTGCATGGTTTGGTGGGGGTATTACTTACTACATAGATGCAAGAATGGCTGAGTCTCTGTTTGTATGTGTTTTGAAGACAGCATATGTGCAGGACTGTATGGGTGGATGAGTGTGTATATGTCTGTGTTAGTGAGTGAATGACTGTCTTATTAGTGTCTTTATCAGTAACTGCATATGTTTTAATCTAGTATATGTGAATATTGATGTATATAAGTGAGTAAATGTGAGAGTGAGGGATTGTAAGAGTTCCTGTTTAAATTAGTATTTTTCTATAAGTGATTTTTTTAGAGAGTAAGTATGTGTAAGTTTCCTTAGAAGTAAAGTGGTAGTGTGTGTATAGCTGTTTATGCAAATACATGGATGTTCAGTTGTTTATTTGCATGTGTGAGTATGTGTGTGAATAATTTTTGGATGACTTTCGGTGTGTAACAGGATGTGTAGGTGTATCACTACATATGATTAGTGAATATATGTATGAGTGAATATATAGAACTGTTGGTGAATTAGTGCATGTGTATATAGATGGTGGAATTATTGAATTGGTTGTTGTAACTGGTATGGGTATCTCCATTTTTTTGAAAATTGTAGTTTCTATTTTTGAATATGTGTTTCAAGGGTTAGATTACAGTGAAAGGAGGTCTGTCACTGTGTCACAAGGATGGTGTCATCAGTGATGTCATGAGTGATGTAATATGTGACGTCATCAGCAGTGCATTACACGCGCAAGTTATAGTGAGTCCAACTAACTATAACGTGGAATTTCATTGGTTTTATATCAGTAAAATTTCCAGCTAACTATAACTGGTGTCAAACCTATGGTTTTTTCAGTGAATTTCATAGGTTTTGTAAATGCTAGTTCCTAACTATAACGTGTGTAAAACCTATGGTTTTTTCAGTGAATTTCATTGGTTTTTAAAATGCTAATTCAGAAATATCTCGTGTATGCAACCTATACTTTTGTCAATAAAGTTCTGGCAATATTTTTTTCGGAAAAAACAGTTTTCTTCACTGTTCAAGTTGCATAGAGACTCCTTGTAAAGCGATACAGAATTAGAAAGTCTGTACCTTGCCTTTTTTTCAACGCATTAAAATTTGTCTATAAATAAAAATAGCCTTTCTAAACTTTCGTGCACGACCCGGTGTGCGCACTCTCAGCAACAGTTCTCAATAAAATGGATAGCGCATTTCCAAGCTTTCGTGCGCGACCGACTGCGCGCACCTGCCTATATATTTCGTGAAAACTTTGCAATCTGAACTTATTGAATTTCTTCATAGACCCATCAAAGAACTTATAATACGTCAAAGAGACTAAACCTAGGCTTCTTTTTTAATATTATGAACATTTTCATTAAATGGAGCCGAATGTCTTTTTAAACTTTCGTGTGTTACCGAATGTACACACCTTGGTATTTAAAAAAAAAATATAAAAGGTTTTATACTTTAACAATTGTATGCTTGAATCGAGCTCAAAAGATATATTAAATCCGAATATGTTTGAATTTACTTCTTTTCACGTTTTGAAACTTCGCTGAATTAGAACGCTACTTCCAAATGGCGTACGTGACTAGATACTATCACCGCGTACACGTCCTGAGACGCGCATGTGAAGTCATGTGACTTGAAAACAACACTTCCAATTGGTTCTTAGTAGTTTCTATTCTGCAATTTACACGGAGTACTCCACCCACTTCTCTCACTATCTTTTCTACTCTCAAAAGAGAACAACGTTCAACACCCTTCGGAAGACTTTGCTGAAATGGCTGCCGCCCCGCATTCATCTTCCGAATCTGAAGGAAATGAGCGACTACCTTTAAAAAGAAAATCTTTTATTTGGCAATTTTTCACTTATCCTGAAGAACAAAAGAAAGTTAATGCGCCAAAAGTTACCTGCACGATATGCAATAACGGCCTGGGGTGGAGAACCATTACGCGAATAGTCCGGAGGCGACACCACGCGCCAAGGCCTGTCCCCAGGATGAACCAAGGGATCCGTTCCTGGGGCCGTGGCAAAGAGCGGCCGGCCGCCATCGGCCAGAGAAGGCATGGGCCCGACCCGAGATGTAGTTGTCTTCCCATTCTCTTCTTTTTTCGGCGCCTTGCAGGCCACAAGGGGGGGATGTCTTGCATATGTCTCCGACCCCCCCCCTCTCTTCATCGCCTGGTCCGGCCATAACAAATGTCAGCAAGACGCCGTGGGGTGCACTGGGAGGGAGAGGCGGCGCGGACGAGCCTCTCCCGCCTCCCCAGGTGGAGGCCCCTCTGCTGCACCCCCAACGATCCACGCACCCGGCAAAGGGTTCGTCCACTGTGGCGATATAGGGACGCTCCACGAGCCCAGCAAAGGGTTCGCATACTGTGGCGGTATAGGGACGCTCCACGAGCCCAGCAAAGGACTCGCCCACTGTGGCTGTATAGGGACGCTCCACGCGCCCCGCAAAGGACTCGCCCACTGTTGCGGTACAGCGACGCTCCACTCACCCAGCAGGGTCTCGTCCACTGTGGCGGTGCAACGATGCTTCGCCCGACAGGCTTGAGTCCATCTGCTCCTGCAACCCAGTGACTGCCGGTGGTTGCAGATCTCCTAAAAATGGCGGTCGACTTTGCAGGAATGGGCCTGGCGTGAAAAGTTGGCCTGGTCGCCTGTTAACCAGAAAATGGGCCCCTGTCTTTCCTTTCAAAATGCTGCCAACAATATTTTCTGAATGGAAGACACCTGTCCAGAGGCGTTCTCCTCAACTTTGAAGATTCTACGAGAGCTGCGGAGGGCCCTCGGCCTCCGCGGGCCTCCAACCGCCCCCGATGGAAAAGGGCTGCCATGATTGCCCGCAGAACGACCAAAGCGTAGCCACGAGACGTTGGCGCTCTCATGCTGACGCCAGCCTCAGTTTGAATGACCAAAAATCCTGCAGACTACTGATTCGATCGGTTCCGGTGGAACATCAGTATGACCCGGTAGCAAAGATTGTTGCCCCTCAATTTCTTTGATTGATGGTTCATGTCACCGGTCCCTTCTGTTGCCCCTTAACGGAACTTCTGGACTGCCGAAAGAGATTCTGGTCCAACCCCGAGTTGGTGGAGACATTTTGACTATACTTGGGCCCGCCTGACCCCACCCAAAATGGCACCGATATAAACGAAACTCGCAATTCCCCGTTGTGTTCCGGATGCTCAGACTTCAGATCATGAAATATGGATGCAGTTCTTGAAGCACATGGCGGGAGGGGATGAGTATTGCTTGAACATTCGGACAATGAATTGATATTAAGTTCTGACGCATCATTAATTACAGTATTATTGAAAGGTCGATTTTTCAACACTGATGGTACTTGCCCACAATGAATTTTCGATATGATTCTATTGCACTTATCGTACCTTGATGAAATAAAATGACCACCGACTCAGTTATGTTTTCCTCAGATAAATATGCCCTCTTGTACAGCCCCAGTCTGCTCCGTGGCTGGCCCACGTAGTTTTAGGCCTGCATTTTTGCGTCATCACTTACGTGGTTGTATGCCTGCATTTGTACGTCATCATTTTTGAATAAAGATTTTGTGAAAACCAAATGTAATAGTAGCTCTTGAATTGGTAAGTTCGAATACATAGCCATTGTTTCCGATCTACGTAAAATACAGGCGAAATAAAGCAAGTCGGTTACTGAAAGGTCAAAAAGCAAAGTGCCCAGAAATAGTGAAAATGTAAATGATCCAAGTCTGTTACGTGTATTTTTTTCTTTTGTGCAACATAACGCAATCGATAAAGGTCCCGGTGTTCTGTTTTACCTTGTATGCCACATATCTCAGGGAAATTGTTTCAGGTGTACACAAAAGAAAAACTCGAATTACTAACAATTTTTGGGGCAGATTTACAAACTCCTATCTCCATGGGAACGTCACTTTTTGCGATATTCCCGTGGCGATATGGGTTTCGCCCTATGTACAAGGCACCGTTGAGGCACTTACTATGGCTTAACGCTGCTTTGCAAATAAGAACCACTTTCATGCAATACTTAACGTGAAAGAGGTGGGCAGTGGGTGTTGCGATGGGCGTTCCACTGCAACAGCCATTGATTTTTTAACGCTGCCTCCTATTTACAAGGGCAGCGTAAATAGGAGACTGCGCCATAATTAAAACCAGGAAACACCTGGACTTAACTTGACGAAACGAGGATAAATGCTTTATTTCTCCTCGATTTTGCTTTTTTCATGTGTGCTGCCTTATGCAGTACACATGGAAAAAGCAAAACGCCTTGGATTTGTTATGTTCAGGAAGGAGGATCTTCCTGTACATAAACGATCTTCCCCTGCACGCAGTCACACTTGCACTATGGTGCAAGGGTGCCTGCATTGCCGCTACCTTGCTAAGTGTATCGCAAGCGCAGGGGGAAACACAGGGCTGCACCATATTCTTGTAAATATGGCCAAAACCCTTGTTTCCGAAGTGGTGGACCGTGTCATTAAGCCAAGGAGGATAACGACACGCTCCTCCACTTCTGTGAATTTACAAAAAACTAAATAATTTAATGGGAAGATTGGTGCTGCATCCCAGTGACAAACCTTTACATGGCTGGTTTTATTTTGCTGTTCGAGGCTCCTGCTCCTGCAAGGGCCAGTCTGGAAACCAAAAGCAGCCCTAGAAAATGTTTTCAGACCAGTCCCCATACGGTGCATACCAAGTGCAATGAGTGAGCCTGACCACTACAGAGGGTGCTTTGGAATGCTCTCCCCCAAAGGTTTTTGGGAAACAATGGTGCAGTCTACAACACAGTTATCATTACAGATTGAATTTTATTAGCTTTCAAAGAATAGTAAATGAAGACCTTATTATGCACAAGGATACGACAATCTGGGAAGAAAAATAAGTTACTTACAAAAGCAGTAAGTAACCCACTGACCTATGCATATAACATTTTTTTAAATTAAATACATGGTACATATTCTTTGCAGTAACCCTCTGTGCTACATTAGATAAGTTGAAGTTGCCACTGGACAAAACTCTCCTCTCTCCAGCAGGTACATTAATCACTGGTGTTATCTTGACACTTTTATTGTTGCTCCAAAACTGATAATTCTGCAAGGAACTTTGAAGTGCTTTTAAAACTGCTGCCTGCGGACCCCCTGAGAATGGGTCAAGGACCCCTGGGGGTCCGCGGACCACAGTTTGGGAAACACTGGTCTAACCACTAGCATTTTCATATATCGTTCCTAAACTGAAAGGCCAGAGACCTTCATCCATTTATTAACATATAATGAGCCTTATTTATGTTAAAAGTAACGCACCGGCGGCGCAAGGCCTTCATAAATCCGCCCCAATATACTTCCTCATAAGAGTGTATAATTAATTTTGCTAAACCATATTCATTTTTCATCAACTATACCGTTTGTATTTTATGTACTAGTGGCTATACCGATTACTTTGTTTTTTACAATGTCTGCACTCGTATTAGAAAAGAAACTTGCCTTGAAAACAGTGCATTTCTGAATAAACATTTCAAATATACACATTCTCTCTTTTAATCCATAATCTCAACTAAAATGATTGTATATTGAAACAGTATTCATGAGTTCCACGTAACTTCCGCTGTACTAACTTAATATTTTCTTTTGTCGACCTGATTTATTCATACTAGAACCCACAGGCCTATAACAGCCCGTGAACCCTTTCTTTTACAGTACATGACAAAACAAACAGTTACAGACTTACCTTTACCAATGCTTTGTACGATGTACAACAGTGACAGTCACAAAATAGATATTCGTTTGACGGAAGTCTCAATTATGCTGCTATCACTGCAACCAAAATTCAATGGCACAGATATCCAGTCAATACAGACTCATATATGTCTCTTCAGCCAATCATATTTCCTCCCGCAAAATTTTGTATTCAAATTTACATTTCAGTTGGTTGTCCCTCACAATATTTTCAATGTCACATAAAAGTCACCCATCACCCACTGCCATCTCTGGCTGTTTCCATGGTAACACCTCATTCTGCACCTGGCTGAAGGCACAGGTCAAAAGTTCATATCTCAACGTTCTACAGCAAACTAACAACACTGTTTTCCCTCCAGAAACACCTGCCTATCCACAGCTCTGTTACATGTCATTTTTTTCCCACCCAATACTACTTTTTCTTTTACATAACATTAACATGCAACGTAGTCTTCAATCTTCACGTATTAGAATCAACCAATCATCTTTTGTTTTTCAACCACACCAAGCCTCATCCATTTTTTTATCCTGAATTTCAGCTTCTAACTGCCATTCCACTTCCACAACCCATCGGAGCACGACTGCATCTGCCTTGAAAATGAAGCTTTGGCTTTTAGGACACAGCTATATTCACTGGAGTGGAAAATATGCAGCAAGCAGACGAATTTCCAACCTTGATTTACCAAATGTGTAGATAACGTGGATTGGGCAAAGAGGATTAAGATGTCACCAATTAATACCATTGGTGAAAACTTTTATGCATCTGCCAGAACCAGACCTTATAATTGTGCACTGTGGTGGGAACGATCTAGGCACATTGACTGGGGTAGGTCTGGAAATGCTTCTAAAAGACACCTTTAGACAATTGATGACACTTTTTCCTCGAACTGCCTTGGTATATTCCAATATATGCCAAAGACAGAAATGGAATTGGTCCAATCAACATTGTGCACAAATTGAGAAAGCAAGGAGACATGTTAATAAATCTGTTTCTGCTTTCCTCAGAGATTATAGCATGGGTTCTATTTACCACAACAACTTGCGTTACCACATGCAAGACATCTATAGGACAGATGGTGTTCATTTCACGGATGAGGGAAACAAAATCTTCCTCTGCAACATCAGACTCTGCATCGGTACTTACTTATAAATGCAGAAACAACTCAATAAACACAAGGGCTCTTTTCAGAGCCACCTTATATCAAAGCACTCAAACTTCTGATTTATCTCCATTTTCACACTCTTGTAAATAGGTGTGCGCGCCCGAATGCGCGCACCCCGCAACTTTTTTTCGAAAAAGAAATATATATATATTTTCCCCTTTAAGGACCTTACTGCACACCCTGAGAAAACCTACGCAGCAAAACAATCTCTACCTTCTCCCCTTTCCATTTTCCAACGCTTTGAAATGACAATATATTTACTCGCAGTGACAAAATGGCGGTCAACACTTCCTGATTTCCTTCGAATCGAATGTTAACAGACGTCACGCAGCAAAATAAAAATTCCGCTCGCGCGCAGCCGCTCGAGTGCGCGCACCCGTCCGCGCTTATAGATATATAATTGACTTTAACTTTAATTTTCTCAGCAACTACTGAACGGATTTACACCATTCCACAAAAAGCGTAATCTGCGAGCCGGACTCTACAGTTTTGCCAAATTTCTTATAAATCCATTCAGCCGTTCGACCTATAGCCGTGTCTAAACGTCCTATGGAAAATAACATGGAGAAAACACGTTTTGGGACCCCCCTTTTATCTCAGCCCCCACTTCACCAATCCCCCCCAAATTTTCAGGGAAGGAGCGCAGTGGACCGAGCCATCTTCTTCGAGAAATTCGCAAAGATTCATCTACCAGGGCCAAAGTTAATCCAAATAGAATGTTGACGATTTCCTATGGAAACTAGGTCCTAACTATAACTACCTACTGGCGACCGCCAGTAGGTAATATATATATTACCTACTGGCGGTAGTTATAGTTAGGACCTACTTTCCATTGGAATAAGTTTGGTGCCGGTGGACGAATCTTTGCGAATTTCTCCAAGAAAATGGTCTGCTCCGCTTGGGGGTGATTTGTCAAGTGGGGGCCGAGAAAAAAGGTGGGTCCCAAAACATGTTTTCCCAATGCAATTTTCCGTAGGGACCTTTAGCCAGGGCTACAGCCCGAACGGCTGAACGGAATTACACATTGGCAGAGAGGTAGAGTTTAGTTCGTAGATTGTGCTTTTTGTTAAATGATGTAAATCCATTCAGTAGTTCCTGAGAAAATCATGAGTAAAATCATATTGATATCTAGAGACGAAGTACTGCACGCGTACGGAGATCCGTTCAATTACGAGCACGAGCTGCATGCTGATTGGATGTCAACTGTCTGTCAACACTCGAACCCAGGAAGTGTTGGCATCCATCTTGTGCCTCGGTAGAACCGAGTCAGAAGAAAACAGTAAAACAGAGTTGAAAAATAAGGAAAGGGGGCAGGGTAGAAACATCCTGACCCTCTAGGCCTGTTCAGGGGGTCCCATATGGATCTTTAGGCCGCAATTTAAAAATAAATAAAAAATAAGAAATCGCTGGGTACGCGTACGCGGCGGAAAAGGAAAAAAAAAACTAGAAGTCCGTTTTATTCTTAATTAGCCCCTGGGGGGCCAAATTCCCTGTGTAGGCTCCTAACAGCTGTCCGCACAGTTTCATGGACCTGACAATGAGTTCCACAACGAAGCGTCCGTTGCAGTGTTCTTAGCCTTTTTGTTGTTTTGTTGACTTAACAGTTTGTGTTCAAGATTCGCCGTCTTATTTGTGTAGCTTTCCTTTGTGTATCTTTTGTGCAGCCTTGTTTTGTGTATCTTCTTTTGTTTCTGACTTTGTTTGTTCAGTGCTTGGTCCAGTGTTCTGAACAAAGCAGTACATCTGTTGACATATAGTTTACTCCTTTCCTTTCTGTCCCTCCACCATAATTGACAACGTAATGGGGGAGTGAAAGTAAGGCACTCCTGTCGTCACTGTTTTAAGTTTGTAACACAGTAGGTAGGACACGGGTTAAGAAACCCAGTCTCCACCACTCTTGGACCCTCCTGGTTCTTGTTGCCACCTCGTTTGCTATGTCTTAAGTATTTAATCTTTGCACTTGACCGTGGTCCTCCTACAGTGTATTCTCAACATAGTCCAAATACATACAATCCATTATTTTATCTGTTCTTGCCAATTCTGTGTGGTGTTATCGTCAACACTTATTGCACATTATAGAATTCCATGAGTGTGCCCCCATTTAAACGTCTCCACTGGGTATTGTACATGGAGATTTTGGACCACCCTGTTCATCCATTCTTACTTTTTACCTGTGTTCTTCACCTCTTACTTTACCCTTTTAAATATTCAAATGTTCTCGGAAAGATATTGCTAATCCTTATCATCGAAAACAAGTTTCTGAAATAATTTTATATGTGAGTTGTGTATGTTATCCTAATAACCAACATTCAAATGAGATGCTTTTTACCATTATGTAATGTGCTTTAGTTGCAGTGTTCTATCTTGTTTTGGTTTGTATGTCATTACAATCAACGGTAACATATTCCTGTATATCATAAATAAAGCACTTGACACAATGCATAAAGACACTGTATTTATTGTATTTATTTTTTGAATGTTTTCAAAATATAATATACTCAAGTACAAAATATGCTGATATTACAGTCAGGATAGAATGAAGTGTTTATGTTTTTGTACAAGGACCTACAACATAAGAAAAACAGTACGAAAAATCAACAAAACAAGTGGAAAGACGGTTTCGAAATTAATAACAGTGTCATAGAAGAGCTGAACATACTTTTTGTAAGTAGCTAGAAGGAAGAGGAAGAAATGAATGCTGCAGATATCAGTTGTGATTTTGTAGATGAATTCTTGGATGCTGATTTTTTGGTGACATCGAGTATGATTATATGACTTTTGAAATTGATAATCAGGAAAATGAAATACATGATGAAATTATTTTAGAAGTTCTATTAAATTATTAGATTTTACAAGAATAAATGTATTATTATAAAATAATAATAGTTTGAGACACACTTCGTGCAGAATTGTAATCATTCAGCTAGTACTGACGTATTCATGATGGAAAGTGGGCCTTAAGGCATGGACTGCTTCAAACAGATTACTTTTGGAGCATTAACCTTCGTCTGGAGTAGTAGCTATGGCAAAACGGCTCAATAAAGGCCTTGACGTTCTATCAGAATATGCAATTGAAGAATAATTGATAATCCCAGCCAAGAAAGGCAGCAAGTGTTCAAATTTACCACTGCTTTCGGCTGGGGTAGTTGATACCAATTACAAGATAATGCCAAAAAAAGTAATGTTGAGCATAGCGATGCTCCTGCTTCCTGCATTTTATTAGGTCGGTAGACTGTTCTCCGTAAGAGAAAAGTTCATCACAATAAATGCATAGACTGTTAACTTCATCGAAGTTAGGATCAATCTGTGGGTGTGGATTGCTTGCTGAATATGCTACTGCGGCAGGTGGGTTTTCCTGTAACCTCCGTGTTGGCGCTTGAGCAAAGTTATTGGGGTGCAAGTTCTTGACATGTCGCATCATACTTGGTGCGCCAAAGGAGTATTTTTTGGATGGATCATTGCTTTAAAGAGTTGTTCGGCAAATCTTACAGGTTACTAACGGAGCATTAACCTTTTTTGCCCTTAAGGGATAGTAAATAACTTCCAAATTAGAGCTTTTTTCTTCTTCTTTGGAGGCTCTTCAGGAATGAAACCTCCTTCTGAAGAATAGCTGGAAGATGAGTCCATTGCTGTTACTATGGTGATCTTCCTTCTATTTGACAGTATTCTCAGAAGAGATGGTCCTTCTTAGGAAGTCAAAGTAGAATGAATAAAAAGGGAGGGATCTTTGAACAGTTGGAATAGGAAGTGTTATGAACCAATACACTATAATACGTATACTTTCTGGCTTTTTTTCAGTTAAATATTCAATTTCTTGTACAGATTTAAGTACTTGATTTCATTTCGTGTTGCATAAAGACCTAGACTCACCCAAATGATTCTTCTTGATTTGAACTAAAGACTTGCAGATGATAAGCGATCTGAACATTCATAAGTTCCAATTTCTCGATGACATAACATCTTTAAACTGTAACTATATAATTTCTTAGTTAGACTTTTCTTGTGGGAAATCTCTTCTCACATGTCCTTCAATTCTGTCTTTTCTGATATTGTTATGTAGGGTGTTACATATCGAGCAACAGCAACGGAATTGTCTGCAACATATTGAATGTCTATGTTAGCATTCCACATGGACAAAATTGCTGGGTTGTAGTAATTTATGTATTTTGACTGTTCATTTCTTTTTAAGTTGTAGGTATTTTTTGGAGACTTTCTTATGATAGTTTGTTGCAAAGATGACATAAAACTGTTCCCTCTTCCTTTCAATATTACAGGACGTGGAAATCCAAAACGACATTTGGTGTAGAACTTGTCCTTAAATTTGTAGTTTCGACAACAGTATTTCCCACAATGATGGCTTTGTAATCGTAAGACTTGTTGTCTTAAGTCCTTATCTTGTGTACTTTTGGTTATATCACATGTAGCATATTTTTCAATAAAAGACAGCACAGTAGCATCTGACTTACTTGCAAATTTGGGAGCATGTTTGATCCATAATAGCATATGTATGTGAGGAGCATCTTTTGCTTGATACTCCTTTCTCCAAAAGAAATCAAAACCTTTCCAAGAGGAGAATTTTTTTTATTGGTGATAAAAGATATTATAGCTTCAAATCTATGATTGAAATACCTGTATAAATTAACTGGATCCAAAGAGCACAATTCTCCAGATATCTTGTATTCAATATTTAGTACATTTGAATTTGCCTCTCGAAGAAATGGAAGTAGATCATCCCAAGCGAACTTAGTACAGCTCACATACACATTATTATAATTTTGATAATTTTTTTACCAGATACAACGTTGCCTTTTTCACTTTCCTACCACCCACTAATTCTTGCCAGATTTTCTTACTCCTAGTAGGAACGCCATTGACAAGAATGACTAAAGGTTCATCTTCTACATTTTCGACACCAATTGTTTCAATTTTTTTTTTAAAAATCTACAGGCTAATATACAACTCTTCCCTTTAATCCTGTTTGTAAATCTGAAGGAGGCAATTTTCTCTGTCTTAGGCTCCATAAGAACAATAGCCTGAAATGGATGCATGCATTGAATAAGAATATACTCATAGGTATTTAAATCCATCAGTTCAGAAGGAATAATTACCAACTCAAGATTATTATGCACAGCTCTAGCAGGCATTTTATTCTTGTCTAACTTATTATTACAATATTTACAAATACGCTGATCAGAACCCAAATCAAAACAATTCTCTACCAACAAATAAGTTGCAAAATCCTTCCACTCATTATTATTTTCTGTTACAACCAACATTTTCCTTTTCACTTTTTAAATACAGATGAACAGTCCTGGTTTGATTTTTGTAATGAGTTCGTCAAAAACAAATATAAGAATAATTTGTCCTTTTACGTGAAATCACCTTAAACTTTGTATTATCTTACTCAAAATTTTCTACAGTACAACATTGTACATTCTCTTCCACATTTTCTTCTATTAATATTTCAGTTTCTGCACTGTCTTCCTGAGGACCAAAGTAACTAAGCTGAATTTCATCAGAAATATTCGTTACATCTGATACAGATCCACGGAAAAGAGTACTGTTCAACTTTTTTAACATTAGTGCTGGACTTTTTGCGTAATACAATGTTCTGACTAATTTCCTCATTTGAGTATGATGAACTGTTAACATCCTGAAATGGTGAAAAACACTTTGCCATACTTTTTTAGAAAGACAAGCCAGAGAATGACCCTGTAAACCAGTATTTTCTCTGACTCTGCAAGGGTCTTATTCTTGCAACATCTTAATCTTTTGTTTAACACTTTTCTTACTATAGTTATGTAAGAAATTGCGTAAAAAATCAATAGATTCTTGACTTACACTATAAATACTACTACAATTCCAAGTGTTCCCTAAAACTTCATCAGCTAACACCTCTTCTACATTTCTAGAAACAATTTTCTCTTTCTCAATAGCAAAACCATTTCTAACCTCATAAGAACCACCATTAGTGTAAACTGCATGCAACAAATCATTACTCTGAAGCTAACTCTCTTCATTAAAAAAAGGCTCAGAACTTGAACTATGGTTTCATTCACCCAAAAAACCTCTGATAAATTACTTCTGTTAGTTACTCTTTTCCACTTACTTTTGGCCTTCATTAAATGGATTGGCTTATCTAGTGATTGAATTCTATTGATTACTAAAACAAATAAAAAACAAATCAATTTGAAAGCCTACTCAACTAGATTTTCTATAGTTTTCTATGCTGTTTTTAAAAAGAAATTATTCACTTTCTTAATTAAATTCGTCACAACTCTATTATAAAAGTTAAGAATAATTGATAACCACAGCCAAGAAAGGCAGCAAGTGTACAAATTTCTTACTGCCTTCATTCGGGGTAGTTGTTACAATAAAAAAGGCTTGATAAAGCACCTGCACTTTGAATATGGATATGAAATAAAAGAATAGTTGATAACCGTAGCCAAGAAAGGTAGCAAGTAGGTGTGTGTACGTGTAGATTATGTGTTGATTGAGTGGAAGATGAATAATGTCAAAAATAAGAAAGGCTGCAAGTGTGCAACTTAACCACTACCTTTAGCCGGGGAAGTAGTTACAACAAAAAGGCTCGATAAAGGGCCTTGACTTTGTATCAGACTATCAAATTGAACAATAGTTCATAACCTCTGCGAAGAAAGGCAGCAAATGCGCAAATTTCCCACTGCCTTCTGCCGGGGTAGTATCTACATGAAAAAGGCTTGATAAAGGGCCTTAACTTTGAATCAGAATATCAAATTGAACAATAATTGATAACTCCAGCCAAGAAAGGCAGCAAGTGTGCAAATTTCCCACTGCCTTCGGCCGGGGTAGAAGCTACAACAAAAAGGCTTGATAAAGGGCCTGCACTTTGAATAGGAATATGAAATTGAACAATAGTTCATAAATTCTGCGAAGAAAGGCAGCAAATGTGCAAATGTCCCACTGCCTTCTGTTGGGGTAGTATCGACATGAAAAAGGCTTGATAAAGGGCCATGAGTTTGAATCAGAATACGAAATTCAAGAATAATTGATAACCGCAGCCAAGAAAGGCAGCAAGTGTGCAATTTTTTACTGCCTTCGGCTGGGGGTAGTTGTCATAACAAAAAGGCTCGATAAAGGGCCTGCACTTTGAATATGAATCTGAAATAGAAGAATATTTGATAACCACAGCCAAGAAAGGCAGCAAGTAAGTGTGTGTACGTGTGGATGATGTGTTGATTGAGTGGAAAATGAATAACGTGAAAAATAAGAAAGGCTGCAAGTGTGCAAATTACCTAATTCCTTCAGCTGGCGAAGAAGTTACAACAAAAAGGCTCGATAAAGGACCTTGACTTTAAATCAGAATATGAAATTGAACAATAATTGATAACCCCAGCCAAGAAAGGCAGCAAGTGTGCAAATTTCCAACTGCCTTCGGACGGGGTAGTTGTTACTACAAAAAAGCTCGAACAATGTCTAATGACTAATGTTGAGGACAGCGATGCTCCTGTTTCTTGTTTTTTATGACGTTGATAGACTGTTTCACGTAACACAAAAGTTCAACGCAATAAATGCAAAGAAATTTAAGTTTACCAAAATCAAGATCAATATGTGAGTATGGACTGCTTGCTGCAGATGCTGTTGCAGCAGTTGATGTGCTTGGTGCAGCAGCAAGTGGGTTGTTTTGGAATCTCTGTGTTGCAGCTACACTTTGAATCAAAATATGAAATTGAAGAATAATTGATAACCCCAGCCAAAAAAGGCAGCAAGTAAGTGTGTGTATGTGTGGATGATGTGTTCATTGAATGGAAGATGAATAAGGTAAAAGGTTAGAAAGGCTGCAGAAGCGCAAAGTAACCACTGCCTTATCAGGGAAGTAGATCTTTGGATACCCAGCTCATAACACAGACAGTGCGTCGCAAGAAAGGATGCAAGTGTGGAAATTACCCACTGCTATTCACGGGAAGTAGTTACCAAGAAGGCTGAATAAAGGGCCTGCATTTTGAATTTGAATTACTTGAAGAATAATTGATAACCCTAGCAAAGAAAGACAGCAAGTGTGCAAATTTCCTACTGTCTTCGGAAAGGCTAGTGGCTACAAAAAAAGGCTTGATAAAGGGCCTGCACTTTGAATACGGATATGAAATAGAATAATAATTTATAACCATAGCCAAGAAAGGCAGCAAGTAGATGTGTGTACGTGTAGATGATGTGTTGATTGAGTGGAAGATGAATAATGCAAAAAATAAGAGAAAGGCTTCAAGTGCGCAAACTACCCACTGCCTTTTCAGAAAAGTGGATCTTTGGATATCCTTCTCATTATACAGCAGGGTGTCAGATTACACAGTGGGAGGCTGCAAAATGGCTACCACATCTAAGGAAACAAAGCAAGTGCACTAAGTTCCCACTCTGGGTGGTAGTGCAGAAAAATAACAATACCGGGCGCTTTCCAGGGCCTCTACTTTGAATTAGAATAATACTTGGGAAAGACAGTCAAGAAAGGCAGCAGGTAGGTGTGTTTCTGCTAGTGGATGTAGAATAAGGTGAAAATTAGGAAAGGCAGCAGACGCGCAAACTACCCACTGCCTTGTAAAGGAATTGGGTGTTTGGTTTTCCACTTCATTATACAGACTGTGCGTTGGATTCCGCAGTGGGAGCCTGAGAAATGGCTACGACATCTAAGCAAACAATGCAAGTGCACTAAGTTTGCACTCTGGGCGGTACTGCTGAAAAATAACAAGACTGAGGCCTTTCCAGCGCATCTACTTCTAATTAGAATTATAGTTGGCAAAGTCAGTCAAGAAAGGCAGCAGGTAGGTGTTTCTGCTAGTGGATGCAGAATAAGGTGAAAATGAAGAAAGGCAGCAGACGTGCAAACTACCCACTGCCTTGTAAAGGAAGTGGGTGTTTGGTTTTCCTCTCCATTACACAGACTGTCCGTCGGATTCCGCAGTGGGAGCCTGAGAAATGGGTACCACATCTAAGCAAGCAATGCATGTGCACAAAATACACACTGTGCGGTAGAAAGGACGCAAGAAAGGACGCAAGTGTGCAAATTACTCACTGCCATTCACAGGTAGTAGTTACCAAGAAGGCTGAATAAAGGGCCTGCCTTTGAATTTGAATTACTTTTAGAATAATTGATAACCCCAGCCAAGAAAGGCAGCAAGTGTGCAAACTTCCCACTGACTTTGGCCGGGGTAGTAGCTACAACAAAAAGGCTCGATAAAGGGCCTTGACTTTGAATCAGAATATGAAATTCAAGAATAATTGATAACCCCAGCCAGGAAAGGCAGCAAGTGTGCAAATTTCTCAGTGCCATTGGCCGGGGTAGGCTGCAGTACCCACTAAATTGTAAGGGAAGTGGATCTTTGGATACCTAGCTCATTACACAGACTGAGCGTCGGATTTCCCAGTGAGAGCCTGGGAAATGGCTACAACATCGAAGCAAGCAATGTAAGTGCACTAAGTTACCACTGTGGGCGGTAGGGCTGAAAAATTACAACACCGGGCCCATTTCAGGGACTCTACTTTGTATTAGAATAATACTTGGCAAAGGCAGCAAGAAAGTTAGCAGGTAGATGTGTTTCAGGTAGTGGATGCAGAATAAGGTGAAAATGAAGAAAGGTAGCAGATGCGGAAACAACCGACTGCCTTGTAAAGGAAATGGGTATTTGGTTTTCCAGGCCATTACAGACTGTGAGTCGGATTCTGCAGTGGGAGCCTGAGAAACGGGTATCTCATGTAAGGAGTTAAGCAAGTGCACAAAGTACATACACTGTGCGGTGGAAAGGACGCAAGAAAGGATGCGAATGTGCAAATTACCCACTGCGATTCATGGGTAGTAGTTACCAAGAAGGTTCAATAAAGGGCCTGAACTTTGAATTACTTGAAGAATAATTGATAACCCCAGCCAAGAAAGGCAGTAAGTGTGCAAATTTCCCACTGCCTTTGGCCGGGGTAGTAGCTACAAGAAAAAGGCTCCATAAAGGGCCTTGACTTTGAATCACAATATGAAATTGAACAATGTTTGATAACCCCAGCCAAGAAAGGCAGCAAGTATGCAAATTTCTTACTGCTTTCGGATGGGGTAGTTGTTACAATAAAAAGGCTTGATAAAGGGCCTGCACTTTGAATACAAATATGAAATAGAAGAACAGTTGATAACCATAGTCAAGAAAGGCAGCAAGTAGGTGTATGTACGTGTAGATGATGTGTTGATTGTGTGGAAGATGAATAATGCAAAAAATAAGAGAAAGGCTTCAAGTGCGCAAACTACCCACTGCCTTTAGCTGGGGAAGTAGTTACAACAAAAATGCTTGACAAAGGGCCTTGACTTAGAATCAGAATATGAAATTGAAGAGTAATTGATAACCCCAGCCAAGAAAGGCAGCAAGTAAGTGTGTGTATGTGTGGAGGATGTGTTCATTGAATGGAAGATGAATAAGTAAGAAAGGCAGCAGACGCGTAAAGTAACAACTGCCTTATTAGGGAAGGAGATCTTTGGATACCCAGCTCATTACACAGACTGTGTGTCACAAGCAAGGATGCAAGTGTGTGATAATTACAGACTGCCATTCACGGGAAGTAGTTACCAAGAAGGCTGAATAAACGGCCTGCATTTTGAATTTGAATTACTTGAAGAATAATTGATAGCCCCATCCAAAAAAGGCAGCGAGTGTGCAAATTTCCCACTACCTCCGGCCAGGGTAGTAGCTACAACAAAAAGGCTCAATAAAGGGCCTTGACTTTCAATCAGAATATGAAATTCAAGAATAAAGAAAGGCAGCAAGTGTGCAATTTTTTACTGCCTTCGGCTGGGAAAGTTGTTACAACAAAAAGGCTCGATAAAGGGCCTGCACTTTGAATAGGAATATGAAATTGAACAATAGTTCATAACTTCTGCGAAGAAAGGCAGCAAATTCACAAATTTCCCACTGCCTTCTGATGGGGTAGTATCTACATGAAAAAGGCTTGATAAAGGGCCATGATTTTGAATAAGAATATGAAATTCAAGAGTAATTGATAACCCTAGCCAAGAAAGGTTGCAAGTGTGCAAATTTCCCACTGCCTTCGGCCGGGGTAGTTGATAAAACAACAAGGCTCAATAAACGGTCTGCACTTTGAATAGGAATGTGACATTGAACAATAGTTGATTATCCCTGCAAAAAAAGGCAGCAAGTGTGCAAAGTTCCCACTGCCTTCTGCCGGGGTAGTATCTACATGAAAAAAGCTCGATAAAGAGCCTTGTATTTGAATTAGAATATGAAATTGAAGAGTAATTGATAACCCCAGCCAACAAAAGGCAGCAAATAAGTGTGTGTATGTGTGGATGATGTGTTCATTGAATGGAAGATAAATAAGGTAAAAAGTTAAAAAGGCTGCAGACGCGCAAAGTAACCACTGCTTTATCAGGGAAGTAGATCTTTGGATACCCAGCTCATTACACAGACTGTGTGTCGCAAGAAAGGATAAAAGTGTGGAAATTATCTACTGTCATTCACGGGAAGTAGTTACCAAGAAGGCTGAATAAAGGGCCTGCATTTTGAATTTGAATTACTTGAAGAATAATTGATAACCCTAGCCAAGAAAGGCAGCAAGTGTGCAAATTTTCCACTGCCTTCGGACAGGGTAGTAACTACAACAAAAAGGCTCGATAAAGGGCCTACACTCTGAATACAGATATGAAATAGAGGAATAGTTGTTATCCATAGCTAAGAAAGACAGCAAGTAGGTGTGTGTATGTGTAGATGATGTGTTGATTGAGTGGAAGATGAATAATGTAAAAAAAAATAAGAAAGGCTGCAAGTGTGCAAATTACCCACTGCCATTCACGGGTAGTAGTTACCAAGAAGGCTCAATAAAGGGCCTGCACTTTGAATTAGAATAACAAACAAAAGATTTGACAACCATAGACCATACTGGCTGTTTTTTAATATTGGTAGACTTTTGTTAAGCTTTTCATTATACATGAACGTCAGGAAGTGCGCATTACCCACTGCCATTCATGACTAATAGTTACCAAGAAGGCTCAATAAAGGGCCTGCACTTTGAATCAGAATATGAAATTGAACAATAGTTGATAACCCCAGCGAAGAAAGGCAGCAAGTGTGCAAATTTCCCACTGCTTTCAGCCGGGGTAGTTGATACAACAAAAGGCTCAATAAAGGGCATGCACTTTGAATTAGAATATGAAATTGAAGAATAATTGATAACCCCAGCCAAAAAAGGCAGCAAGTAAGTGTGTGTATGTGTGGATGATGTCTAGATCGAGTAGAAGATGAATAAGGTGAAAAATAAGAAAGGCGGCAGGTACGCAAGTTACCCACTGCCATTCACGGGTCGTAGTTACAAAGAAGGTTCAATAAAGGGCCTGCATTTTTAATTTGTATTACAAGAAGAATAAATGACAACCCCAGTCAAGAAAGGCAGCAAGTGTGCAAATTTTCCACTGCCTTTGGCTGTGGTAGAAGCTACAACAAAAAGGCTCAATAAAGGGCCTGCACTTTGAATCAGAATATGAAATTGAACAATAGTTGATAACCCCAGCGAAGAAAGGCAGCAAGTGTGCAAATTTCCCACTGCTTTCAGCCGGGGTAGTTGATAAAACAAAAGGCTCAATAAAGGGCCTGCACTTTGAATCAGAATATGAAATTGAAGAATAATTGATAACCCCAGCCAAAAAAGGCAGCAAGTAAGTGTGTGTATGTGAGGATGCTGTCTAGATCGAGTAGAAGATGAATAAGGTGAAAAATAAGAAAGGCTGCAGGTACGCAAACTACCCACTGCCTTGTCAGGGAAGTGGATCTTTGGATATCCTTCTCATTATACAGACAGGGTGTCGGATTCCGCAGTGGGAGGCTGAGAAATAGCAACCACATCTAAGGAATCAAAGCAAGTGCACTAAGTTCCCACTCTGGGCAGTAGTGCTGAAAAATAACAACACCGGGCCCTTTCCAGGGCCTATACTTTGAATTAGAATAATACTTGGCAAAGACAGTTAAGAAAGGCAGCGGGTAGGTGTGTTTCTGCTAGTGGATGTAGAATAAGGTGAAAATTAAGAAAGGCAGCAGACGCGTAAACTACCCACTGCCTTGTAAAGGAAGTGGGTGTTTGGTTTCCCAGTTCATTAAACAGAATGTGCGTTGAATTTCGCAGTGGGAGCCTGAGAAATGGCTACCACATCTAAGCATGCAATGCAAGTGCACAAAGTACACATACTGTGCGGTAGAAAGGATGCGAGAAAGGACGCAAGTGTGCAAATTACTCACTGCCATTCACAGGTAGTAGTTACCAAAAAGGCTCAATAAAGGGCCTGCATTTTGAATTTGAATTACTTTTAGAATAATTGATAACCCCAGCCAAGAAAGGCAGCAAGTGTGCAAACTTCCCACTGCCTTTGGCCGGGGTAGTAGCTACAACAAAAAGGCTGGATAAAGGGGCTTGACTTTCAATCAGAATATGAAATTCAAGAATAAAGAAAGGCAGCAAGTGTGCAATTTTTTACTGCCTTCGGCTGGGAAAGTTGTTACAACAAAAAGGCTCGATAAAGGGCCTGCACTTTGAATAGGAATATGAAATTGAACAATAGTTCATAACTTCTGCGAAGAAAGGCAGCAAATTCACAAATTTCCCACTGCCTTCTGATGGGGTAGTATCTACATGAAAAAGGCTTGATAAAGGGCCATGATTTTGAATAAGAATATGAAATTCAAGAGTAATTGATAACCCTAGCCAAGAAAGGTTGCAAGTGTGCAAATTTCCCACTGCCTTCGGCCGGGGTAGTTGATAAAACAACAAGGCTCAATAAACGGTCTGCACTTTGAATAGGAATGTGACATTGAACAATAGTTGATTATCCCTGCAAAAAAAGGCAGCAAGTGTGCAAAGTTCCCACTGCCTTCTGCCGGGGTAGTATCTACATGAAAAAAGCTCGATAAAGAGCCTTGTATTTGAATTAGAATATGAAATTGAAGAGTAATTGATAACCCCAGCCAACAAAAGGGAGCAAATAAGTGTGTGTATGTGTGGATGATGTGTTCATTGAATGGAAGATAAATAAGGTAAAAAGTTAAAAAGGCTGCAGACGCGCAAAGTAACCACTGCTTTATCAGGGAAGTAGATCTTTGGATACCCAGCTCATTACACAGACTGTGTGTCGCAAGAAAGGATGCAAGTGTGGAAATTATCTACTGTCATTCACGGGAAGTAGTTACCAAGAAGGCTGAATAAAGGGCCTGCATTTTGAATTTGAATTACTTGAAGAATAATTGATAACCCTAGACAAGAAAGGCAGCAAGTGTGCAAATTTTCCACTGCCTTCGGACAGGGTAGTAACTACAACAAAAAGGCTCGATAAAGGGCCTACACTCTGAATACAGATATGAAATAGAAGAATAGTTGTTATCCATAGCTAAGAAAGACAGCAAGTAGGTGTGTGTATGTGTAGATGATGTGTTGATTGAGTGGAAGATGAATAATGTAAAAAAATAAGAAAGGCTGCAAGTGTGCAAATTACCCACTGCCATTCATGGGTAGTAGTTACCAAGAAGGCTCAATAAAGGGCCTGTACTTTGAATTAGAATAACAAACAGAAGATTTGACAACCATAGACCATACTGGCTGTTTTTTAATATTGGTAGACTTTTGTTAAGCTTTTTATTATACATGAACGTCAGGAAGTGCGCATTACCCACTGCCATTCATGACTAATAGTTACCAAGAAGGCTCAATAAAGGGCCTGCACTTTGAATCAGAATATGAAATTGAACAATAGTTGATAACCCCAGCGAAGAAAGGCAGCAAGTGTGCAAATTTCCCACAGCTTTCAGCCGGGGTAGTTGATACAACAAAAGGCTCAATAAAGGGCATGCACTTTGAATTAGAATATGAAATTGAAGAATAATTGATAACCCCAGCCAAAAAAGGCAGCAAGTAAGTGTGTGTATGTGTGGATGATGTCTAGATCGAGTAGAAGATGAATAAGGTGAAAAATAAGAAAGGCTGCAGGTACGCAAGTTACCCACTGCCATTCACGGGTCGTAGTTACAAAGAAGGTTCAATAAAGGGCCTGCATTTTTAATTTGTATTACAAGAAGAATAAATGACAACCCCAGTCAAGAAAGGCAGCAAGTGTGCAAATTTTCCACTGCCTTTGGCTGTGGTAGAAGCTACAACAAAAAGGCTCAATAAAGGGCCTGCACTTTGAATCAGAATATGAAATTGAACAATAGTTGATAACCCCAGCGAAGAAAGGCAGCAAGTGTGCAAATTTCCCACTGCTTTCAGCCGGGGTAGTTGATAGAACAAAAGGCTCAATAAAGAGCCTGCACTTTGAATCAGAATATGAAATTGAAGAATAATTGATAACCCCAGCCAAAAAAGGCAGCAAGTAAGTGTGTGTATGTGAGGATGCTGTCTAGATCGAGTAGAAGATGAATAAGGTGAAAAATAAGAAAGGCTGCAGGTACGCAAACTACCCACTGCCTTGTCAGGGAAGTGGATCTTTGGATATCCTTCTCATTATACAGACAGCGTGTCGGATTCCGCAGTGGGAGGCTGAGAAATAGCAACCACATCTAAGGAAGCAAAGCAAGTGCACTAAGTTCCCACTCTGGGCAGTAGTGCTGAAAAATAACAACACCGGGCCCTTTCCAGGGCCTATACTTTGAATTAGAATAATACTTGGCAAAGACAGTTAAGAAAGGCAGCGGGTAGGTGTGTTTCTGCCAGTGGATGTAGAATAAGGTGAAAATTAAGAAAGGCAGCAGACGCGTAAACTACCCACTGCCTTGTAAAGGAAGTGGGTGTTTGGTTTCCCAGTTCATTAAACAGAATGTGCGTTGAATTTCGCAGTGGGAGCCTGAGAAATGGCTACCACATCTAAGCAAGCAATGCAAGTGCACAAAGTACACATACTGTGCGGTAGAAAGGACGCGAGAAAGGACGCAAGTGTGCAAATTACTCACTGCCATTCACAGGTAGTAGTTACCAAAAAGGCTCAATAAAGGGCCTGCATTTTGAATTTGAATTACTTTTAGAATAATTGATAACCCCAGCCAAGAAAGGCAGCAAGTGTGCAAACTTCCCACTGCCTTTGGCCGGGGTAGTAGCTACAACAAAAAGGCTGGATAAAGGGGCTTGACTTTCAATCAGAATATGAAATTCAAGAATAATTGATAAACCCAGCCAAGAAAGGCAGCAAGTGTCCAAATTTCCCACTGCGTTGGACGGGGTTGTTCTTACAACAAAAAAGCTTGATAAATGTCTAATGACTAATGTTGAGGACAGCGATGCTCCTGTTTATTGTTTTTGATGAGGTTGATAGACTGTTTCAGGTAACACAAAAGTTCATCGCAATAAATGCATAGAAATTTACGTTTACCAAAATCAAGATCAATATGTGAGTATGGACTGTTTGCTGAAATGCTGTTGCAGCAATTGATGTGCTTGGTGCAGCAGCAAGTGGGTTGTCCTGCAATCTCTATGTTGCAGCTCAAGCAAAGTTGTTGGGGTGCAAGTTGTTTATGTGTTGCACTATATTTGCTGTGCCAAAGGAGTAATTTTTAGATTGATCACACCTTGAAAGAGTTGTTTGGCAAATTTTACAGGTTACTAATGGTTGGTGTGTTTCAGTTAGTATGTGTCTGGACTTCGCTGGAATCTTTAAGGGACACATTAGGGCTTCCATAATACAAAAATACTTTGTACTTAGTGACATCCAATTCTATTTTATGAAGAAGGGTTGAATTCTACATCCGCCTTTAGGGCTAGTGGGAGGGTAGCATTTCAAAGTGTTTGACAGGTTACACTACATGTGTCCATGCAGCTAAAGAAAACTTAGCATGGTTATGCATGGGCATCCTCTCACACAAAACCCAACACTCAGCATTCAGGATTGTAAAAGCTTGCCATAGGAGTGACTGATGAGATTATATATGTCAGTGACAAAATAAAATAAAAACAAGTACGCTTGAGATATACAGACCTGAAAGACTATGCATGTAAATCCATGAAATCTTTTTTGAAGGTATGAAAGAAAGCAGTGAAAGGGTGTTTAGAAGCAATACTGTCCAGCATAAAAAAGTGCATAATTGTTCTTTTTGTTGACTCTAAACACACCTTTTGGATTATGACCATGGAATAGTGGTGTAACTATATCATAGATTCTATTGTCAGATGTCTGCCTTAGTGATAGTGGAATTACCACTACTTTTTAGACTACCATTGAACGATAATGTGTAGAGGAGCGGTATTGCTTGTTGACCTTCAAAGAGGAGGAAGATATCAATTTATATTTCAACATCTAAACAAAATAGTTGCTCGATTTCAAAAAGAAAATTAAGTAGGAATGTTAGAGGAATTCTGATTCAACTCTAAAAGGATTGTGCAAATCGTGACAGCTGAAAGAAGTGTGTCTCAACATTACTTTTTATGATAATCCGGACACAACACTAGATTGCAGGAGTGTGCAAAGCATCTAATTAGACATATTGCATGTGATAACATCTTTACTTTAAGACATACATTTTGTACCTTTGTAACCAGTAAAAGGTAAGTAGGATGTTACATTTGGTTTTATAAATTCAAGGTGGACTCATCTGCTGCATTCGAAACATTGGGCATGTTGGGAAGATAGTGAAAAGTAACTTGTTATTAACATTACATTGTTTAAAGATCAATAGCTTTTTGAAATGAAAACTTTATATGTATTTAAATGGTAAACATAGTGATCTCTCAACACTTAGTGGGAAAGTGGTAATTAATCCTCAAATAGGAAGGGTGCATAGCCAGCTTTTCAACATGGCGAACGTAACTCTAAAAAGACCCTTGCAAATGCCTCAGTTATCTGAGTCATACTAAGATACACCCTGCATCAGACAAATGTGAACTGCAGACTTAATGCGTTCCAAACACCCCAAGGACTTATATAACTTAATTTTGATATTCTGCATTTACACTCATTGAGGGTACTTACCATTAACTTTCGCACGTATGTTGAAGTATCTTGGTTGCAGACACCACAATACTTTTCAACAGACACTAAATGTAAAAAAAGATGTACATTAGCATATCAGAACAGCAATGCTAACAAATAAAAACTTAGTTTGCAATATATTATGCATGAGTCTAGGTATTTTCAGATCCAGGATTAGAGACAGTTACAACTGTTGCAAACATATTCAAATGTGAACTGCAGACTTAATGCGTTCCAAACACCCCAAGGACTTATATAACTTAATTTTGATATTCTGCATTTACACTCATTGAGGGTACTTACCATTAACTTTCGCACGTATGTTGAAGTATCTTGGTTGCAGACACCACAATACTTTTCAACAGACACTAAATGTAAAAAAAGATGTAGATTAGCATATCATAACAGCAATGCTAACAAATAAAAACTTAGTTTGCAATATATTATGCATGAGTCTAGGTATTTTCAGATCCAGGATTAGAGACAGTTACAACTGTTGCAAACATATTCAAATGGCTTCACTACAAACAATATTGAAAATTCACAACTATAATGACAATATCTTACTATACTGTGTTAAAAAGTAATGATATGTCTTTATTTATGAAAGATCTTCTATGAAAAAACAAAATACAGAAGAATCCAATGTTCAGGACAACACTAGAGTGTGAGACCTTATTTATCATTGAAATGTTAAAGTCAAACGTGATGACTCCATTAGGTTCAATGCAGTTTTCAGTCGATAATTCCCAAGAAATATTACATTAGTAAACATCTAGGCAACTGGCTGCAGAGTTGGGTAGCATTCTGCATATTGAAAACATAATAACAAATGTATATTTTGAGCAAAAGTCGAACCTGGAATGTTAAAGCAATCATAGGTTTCAGAGCAGAGAATTTCAGTACACACATTGATGGGAAAATATTATTTAAAGATAAGTAATTGTAATAGAAATGAAAATATGCATACATTTGGTCTTGAGAAACATATTTTTGAGAGGAAGGCATTGATTACCTGTAAAAATATTTGTAAGCACATGAGCTTCTAAAGAGGAACCAACATGTACATCATACGCTATTAAATCACTGTAGCGCTGTTCCAGTAGGGACCAGCGTCCTCATTCGGCACTCAGTATAATAAAGTTCCTTAGAAAGTGTTCCTTTCAATATATTTTTATTCCAGTAATTTCATCCTTTAATAAATCATAAATTCATCAATCAGATCACCATTTTTCATGTTACAAAATCAAAACGCCCAATGCATTTCGGGCTAATTGCCCTTCTTCAGGGGCATGTCATTCTGTTGAGGAAAAAACACAACTATAAGGAATGTCGTTTGAAAATGTTCTTAGTACAATACAATTCAAGAGGCTCTTTTTGAAACCTTATATCCCATCATATGAATGTATAAACACAGTGTCCATATCTCCATGTGTAAAAGCATTTCAAAGCGTAAAAAACATCATGATAGACCCAGTCATAAATCGTGTTCGGTCTTATTACCAGTGGAGTGTCTAAGAAGTTCGTACCTGAATGGTAACGCCCACAGAAATTCTGATGGCGATCGGTAGAAACAGACACGCAATTGTGACCTGAAATATATGATACCCGTATTTTAACATCACGGTACTTTGGTTGTTGACATCGTTATTAACGTAAGTAAGAAACTTACATACCAGCAGAAAAATGCTGCCCGTGGCTTGCAATGTCAGTTTACCGGTAATTCAAATTGAGCACCAACAGACTTGTAAAATAGATTTGAACTTTCAAATAACGACAAGTGCGAGGATTCTGACATATTCTAAGTTCTACATCATACGCTATTAGCCATAGTATACACAATTTAGATGTAGCAGAAAGTAACTTCAGCAACTATCCATTGGTCCATTTTAAGTGACCAAAAAGAACTGTCGTATATTTTAAAGCACCACACTATTGCTTCCAATAGTTTTATTACTGGTTTCTACTACACATTTAAAACTTTTTTCAGGAACATAGATTGACTAGATGCTGCAGTTGGATAACATGGTGTACCTGATACAGGTGCTGAAGATGGAACAGGTGATGAAGATGGAACAGGTGATGAAGATGGAACAGATCGTGAAGAGGGGAAAGGTGCTGGTGAATTATCACTTGTTATGCTTCCTGCAAATTAATTTTGAAAAGTTTTGAAAAAGTAACATTTCTTAAAGAAGAAATTAGTTTAACAACCTACCACAAACCTTTCTCAAACATAAAAAGTTCATCAGAAATACCTTTCTTACATTAATGTAGTTTGAAAAATATGTTGTGAGCAGAAAGTTTAAGTGAGGGACGTTGAGTACAGTCCATACAAAGACACAGGTAAGGCCTGTGTCTTTGTATGAATGTAGTTTGAAAACATGACAGTTTAACAAAGGGCACTCAGGCACATCAGTGATAGGCTTGAGTTTTATATTTAGGGTTACTTGTGTGGGTGGCACAATTACTGCTGTATGCCCACTAGTAGCATTTACATGAGCAGCCCTGGAATACATAGTATACATAACTATCAAGACTAACATTTTAATCATGGACAAACAATTACCATTACACTTTCAAAAGGCAGCAATTGTACTTAAAGACTGATCATGAAGTGGTGAAGTGTCTAAAACATGTAGTTTGGCAAAAGCATGTCATAAACAGATGTACGATAGAGGAAAAAATGGTTAGGGAACCTAAGCCAAATAAAGGGCAAGTACAACACCGTAGTGCCAAGGTTACAAATCCAGCAATTATCTTCAATTAAAACTATGCTAGTCTGAGGAGTCAAAACTTTCGTAGGCCAACTAGAGCACATAAAAAAAACTACAGGTCATTTGAGGAAGCAAGAAATGTTAAAAGGCAGCGGAGGATTAAAAGGGAGCAAATATGACAATTAGGAGAGAGTACGTACATTGAAAGACAAAGCACGTGGCGTAGCACAAAAATGCAACATATATTTTTATGAAAGCACAATATATAAGAAAACAGGCCTGGGAAGGCCATGTGAGGCAGTAATAAATATTAAAAGTCACGGTAGCATTAGGAGGGAGCAAATACAATGAACCACAAAGCATGTGCCCCACAAAAATAAAGCAAAACAGAGCTGGGATGGCCATGTGACGCAGAAAAAAATACCATCAAGCACGTAAAATTTAAAAGAACCATAACAAAAGCACGTGACATACTTTAAAAATACGACATAGAAATTCATGCACGCACATTTTATTAAAGAGAGGCCTAGGAGGGCCCTGTGATGCAGAAGGACATTTTTTTTACCATCAATAAAGGTACAGGCCTTGGAAGGACACGTGAGGCAGTAATAAATATTAAAAATCATGAGAGAATTAGGAGGGAGCAAATACGTTGAACCACAAAGCATGTACCCGACAAAAATCGAGCAAAACAGAGCTGGGAGGCACACGTGACACAGAAATAAATATCATCAAGCACGTAACATTTCTAGGAACAGACACGAAAGCACGTAACACTTCAAAAATACGACCCAGAAATTCATGCACTCATAATTTATTAAAGAAAGGCCGAGGAGGGCCCCATGACGCAGAAGGAATTAAATAATAGGAACATGCAAGTACGATGAATAAGAATAGAGGCCTGGAAAGGCCACGTGAGGCAGTAATAAATATTAAAAATCATGAGAGAATTAGGAGGGATCAAATACGTTCAACCACAAAGCATGTCCCGCACAAAAAAAAGCAAAACAGAGCTGGGAGGGCCACATGACGCACAAAAAATACCATCAAACAGGTAAAATTTAAAAGAATAGAGACAAAAGCACGTGACACACTTCAAAAATCCGACCCAGAAATTCATGCATGCATAATTTATTAAAGAAAGGCACAGGAGGGCCCCATGACGAAGAAGGAAGTAAACATTAAGATAATGCAAGTACGATCAATAAGAAGAGAGTCCTGGGAAGGCCTCGTGAGGCAGTAATAAATATTAAAAGTCATGGGAGAATTAGGAGGGAGCAAATACGATGAACCATAAAGCACGTACCCCACAAAAATAAAGCAAAACAGAGCTGGGAGGGAAACGTGACGCAGAAAAAAATACCATCAAGCACGTAAAATGTCAAAGAACAGACACAAAAACCCGTGACACACTTCAAAAATATGATCCAGAAATTCATGCACGCACATTTTATTAAAGAAAGGTCTAGGAGGGCCCCATGACGCAGATGGAAAAAAATATTGCGATCAATAAAAATACAGGCCTAGGAAGGCCACGTGAGGCAGTAATAAATATTAAAAGTCATGGGAGAATTAGGAGGGAGCAAATACGATGAACCACAAAGCATGTACCCCACAAAAATAAAGCACAACAGAGCTGGGAGGGACACGTGACACAGAAAAAAATATCATGAAGCACGTACAATTTCTAAGAACAGACACGAAATCACGTGACACAATTCAAAAATACGATCCAGAAATTCATGCACGCATAATTTATTAAAGAAAAGCCCAGGAGGGCCCCATGATGCAGAAGGAATTAAATAATAGGAACATGCAAGTGCGATCAAAAGGAAGAGCGGCCTGGGAATGCCACGCAAAAAAAATACAACAAGCATGTAAAATTTCTAAGAACAGACACGAAAGCACGTGACACGCTTCAAAAATTTGACATGGAAATTCATGCATGCATAAATTAGAAACCTGGGAATGCCACGTGAGGTAACAATAAATAGTAAAAGTCACGGGAGGATTAGGAGGGAGCAAATAGGATGAAGCACAAATAAACCAAATCAGAGCTGGGAGGGCCATGTGACACAGTAAAAAAAATACTTTCATGTAGGTACAATTTACAGCGGAGGCTGATGTTGTGATGGCTTCTCTTACCTTTGCTTCAGTCGTCTTTTGTCTTGTGTTCAAAGGCTGGGACTTTGGCTGGGCATGAGGTGGGCTGCGCGCGGGCGCTGCTGCCCCAGCGCCTATGGTGTTCTGGCTGGGCAGCAGCAGCAGTGACACCACGTCGAGTGTCATGAGTCCTCCTCCGCTCGACCAAACAGTTCGTAGTAAAATCGACGATGACAGTGTGTCTGTCATCCCAGCACAGGCAGGCAAAAGAGAGCGTGGTCACGTCAGTGCCTGCATTATATGGGAACCGTGGGGGCTGACCAAACCAAGCCCAGGGCTGTTATTGGTAGCGTTTTCGTGCTGTACAAGAATGATGTCCCTGGTGGACGTCCCATTGGCTAATATATTGGTTTCCAGGCTTAGTGATAGCAAGCTAACCTATGTGGTGCCATCTGTGGAGTGTGGACGGGCGTGCACCGTGCATGTGCAAGTGTGAGTGTGTGCACCAACAAGTAACAACAGCGAGAGAGGGGGGCGAGGTTATCATGTGCGCAGAGGCAGGCCCAGAATCGGATCTCCAATG
Source organism: Lissotriton helveticus (assembly GCF_964261635.1). Classification (NCBI taxonomy): domain Eukaryota; kingdom Metazoa; phylum Chordata; class Amphibia; order Caudata; family Salamandridae; genus Lissotriton; species Lissotriton helveticus. The sequence continues at coordinate 205,255,706 of NC_136067.1, forward strand.
AGTGATCACTTCTAATCAATCTCGTTAGTGCGTCCTGTGCTCTGATTTGTCACTGAGAGGGTGATCGCACCATACTTTGTACTGCTAATCATATTTAGCATACCCGCTAATACGGTACGAATATGCTTTGATGTTCCGCGTCGCATCAATGCTTCCGTGTGATGTCACGTACTGTACGTAAAAGCGCCAATGTTTCTAGTTCTTTAAAAACATATATTTATGTATTTAATGTACATACTAAGGGAAGACATTATCTGGGATAATTATGAAAATATTTTTTTTAAACTCTTAACAATCGTATATTACTTTTAAAAACAATTACACAAATCACGGTAGAACGTTATGCGTACTCGTATCGTAAGAGCACCGCAAGCACACTATAAGCATATGCAAAGCCATGTGACGGAAAGAGGAAACTTCGTTTTTCGTTACATGTTCTGCAGCGGTTCCAGGCCGCAGAGGGATCGCACTGCCCGCAACCAATGGGCATTAGGAGAGAGGACGCTTCCTCTTTCTGAAGCTGCAGGGAACCTTTAATGAAGCCGGCAGAGTCTCATCTAAGGCTCAATGGAGGGCCGAGAAAAATTGTCCATAATTAGCTGCAGCGGGGTAACCCACTAAAGGGCGTTCATTGGCAAAATGAGACCTCAAATCCCAGCGTGCATTTAAAAATGAACTGCCACCAAAGGAGGAGCACTGAAAGCCCCCAATTACGTAAACACGCTGGGGAGATGCAGTAGCCACTAATAACCTCCGCTGACACGGCCTCTGAGGAGATGCAAACAGTGGCATCGAAACGCGTCAGGCCATGGACTTCAAAGGGATATTAAGCTGCCTGCTTGGTCTAAATAGAGTTGTTACTCCCCTGCAGTGCTGTGCGGCCTCAAGCTTCTGGGCGTTTTTGGTTACATGTTATACGGCGGTTCCTGGCTGCAGAGGGATCGCACTGCCCGCAACCAATGGGCATTAGGAGAGAGGAAGCTTCCTCTTTCTGAAGCTGCAGGGAACCTTTAAGGAAGCCGGCAGAGTCTCATCCAAGGCTCAATGGAGGGCCGAGAAAAATTGTCCATAATTAGCTGCAGCGGAGGTAACCCACTAGAGGGCGTTAATTGGCAAAATGAGACCTCAAATCCCAGCGTTCATTTAAAAATGAACTGCCACCAAAGGAGGATCACTGAAAGCCCCCTATTATGGAAACACGCAGGGGAGATGCGGTAGCCACTAATCACCTCCGCTGACACGGCCTCTGAGGAGATGCAAACAGCGGCATCAAAACGCGTCAGGCCATGGACTTCAAAGGGATGTTAAGCTGCCTGCTTGGTTTAAATAGAGTTGTTACTCACCTGCAGTGCTGTGCGGCCTCAAACTTCTAGGCGTTTTTGGTTACATGTTATGCTGCGGTTCCAGGCCGCAGAGGTATCGCACTGCCCGCAACCAAGGGGCATTAGGAGAGAGGAAGCTTCCTCTTTATGAAGCTGCAGGGAACCTTTAATGAAGCCGGCAGAGTCTCATCCAAGGCTCAATGGAGGGCCTAGAAAAATTGTCCATAGTTAGCTACAGCGGAGGTAATCCACTAGAGGGCGTTAATTGGCAAAATGAGACCTCAAATCCCAGCGTGCATTTAAAAATGAACTGCCACCAAAGGAGGAGCACTGAAAGCCCCCTATTACGGAAACACGCAGGGGAGATGCGGTAGCCACTAATCACCTCCGCTGACACGGCCTCTGAGGAGATGCAAACAGCGTCATCGAAGCACATTAGGCCATGAACTTCAAAGGGATGTTAAGCTGCCGGCTTGGTTTAAATAGAGTTGTTACTCACCTGCAGTGCTGTGCGGCCTCAAGCTTCTGTGCGTTTTTGGTTACATATACATATATATTGACAAAGGCCTCCTGAAGGCTGAAACGCCTCTCTCCTTGTGCTCGTGATTGAGGGCGTCCTGCATCATGAAATAAATGCTGAATCCGAAGCCACTTTGTGTCCGTGCCTCCTTTCCATGGAGGTTCTATGGCAGTTGGGTGGTTTGTTCATATATATATGTATATATATTACCTACTGGCGATAGCCAGTAGGTATATATAGTTAGGATTGTTTTCCATAGGGAAATCGCAACATTCTATTGGGAATAACTTTGGCGCCGGTTGAGGTTTCTTCCTGAAATTTTCCTTACCTTTGCCTCGCGGCGCGCCGCTCCTTCCCTGAAAGTTTGGGGGGGATTCGTCAAGCGGGGGCCGAGATAAAAGGGGGGTCCCAAAACATGTTTTTCCCATGTTAATTTCCATAGGGCGGTTGGACTCACTTTTAGCCCGAACAGCTGAATGGTTTTCCACCAAACTTGGCAAAATTGTAGGGACTGGTAGCCCGATGTGCCTTTGCTATGTCTCAAGATATGTGCTCCAGTGGTTTTTACGAAAATTAACTTTGAAAAAATATATATTGGGCTACATTGGGCTATATATATGTTAGAGCCCAAATGTAGCCCAATGTAGCCCAATGTAGCCCAATGTAGCCCAAAGATGGCCACCAGAGACAAAAAAAACAAATGTAGCCCAAATATCAGCCAGATGTAGCCCAACTATAGCCCAGTGAAAGAATGTCCCAGAGTGTTCCAAAGAACAACTAGAGCGCTAACAGTCTTACTTATGACAAAAGTATGGCACACCTGAAGACATCTTGATTGGAATAAAGTGTTAACACTTAAAACATTTAATTTGCAAAGGAACAAAATGAGGGGGTTCATTTTGCCATAGAAATTATGATTAGTGCTGAAGAAAGAAAAATTAGG